>NW_012267335.1:2993418-3041284 GCF_000151885.1 Dipodomys ordii | reverse complement strand
TTTCTTTCTTTCTTTCTTTCTTTCTTTCTTTCTTTCTTTCTTTCTTTCTTTCTTTCTTTCTTTCTTTCTTTCTTTCTTTCTTTCTTTCTTTCTTGTCCTGGGTCTTGAACTCTGGCTTGGGGCCTGTCCTGAGTTTCTTTAGCTCAAGGTTAACACTCTACCACTGGAGCCACAGCGCCACTTCAGCTTTTTTCTGAGTAGTTTATTGGAGATAAGAATCTCACAGACTCACCTGCAGTGGCTGGCTTTGAACCACAATCCTCAGACCTCAGCCTCCTGAGTAAGTAAGATTACAGGCATGAGCCACCGGTGCCAGGATGGAGTTCCCATCTTTATACTAACCTTCTACCTCCAAACAACATCAGCATCCTTCTGTGAGCTCATTCAAGTGAAAGAAGCCACTAAGATTCTCTTGAGGACGCTGGTAAAAAGAGTGGAGGGCCACCAGGAGAGGGTGCAGGTAGATCTGAAAAAGGGAGCCACCCTCCCCCCCACCACTCCCCTTCAATAATCCTGTATGGACCCAAGAAATACTCAGGGAGATCCTCAAAGGAACTTCCACAGCTACATCTGTCTAGAAGCTACAATGCCTTTTTGGAGCAAAAAGAGCAGGTGCCAGACTGACAGACAGCCGTTTTCCTGAAAACAGCTCCACCTGACCCTCCCTCCAACCTCCCTTGTTTTTCTTGCTGAGCATCTGCAAATGACCCTCCAGCACAGGACAACATTTTCCAGGAAGGATGTGACTTCTCTCGCCACCCAGGCATATTCTTTACTCATGTTCGCGGCAGCAAGAGCCCACACTGCTTGTCTGGAGTTCAGCTGGCTCTGAAGGGGACACACCCAACCCCGTGTGAGTGTGTGTGTGTGTGTGTGTGTGTGTGAGTGTGCGCACGGGCACACGTACCCATGCACGCACACACAGGGAGAAATTCCTAGGTTTTGTTTGATGAATTTTTCATGGAAAGCAAAACAGTATTTTTTTAAGCAGATCTTTTGAAATGCCGTGACGTTGCTCTGGACATTTTTACGGGATCAGTTTTCTGTCATGTTGCTTCCCAGCCTTCTGTTCTCTCATCCAAACCCCAAATCCTTTCGTTGCTAGCCAGCTCCAGCCTCTGGTCTGATAACCCTGCAATTGGAGGGTGGAGGTGCAGAGCGCCTCGTACCTTTGTTTTTCTGGTTCTTCCCTAATACGCTGGTGGCCTTCTCGGGTGTCCCACAAGCTCTTGGTGGAAAATACTGTGTCCCATTTAGGAAAAACCCCACCTAGCAGGAGCTCCTGAGCCATACTTAAACAAGGGCGAGAGGGAGGCCTGAATTACGGCCGTGTGAGAGGAGCCGTTTTCTCTCCAAGGTGGTGGGCCACAAAGTAATTTCTGACTTTACTGGAGCAGCCTATGGGGGGAGAGGGAATAAAACTCGGTTATTTTCCAGTATGAAAAATATGCAATAGGTGTTCCAGGATATATTTTCAGAGGAAATGTTTAACAAAGTGAAGAGGTTATTATTATTATTTTAACCAATTAAAAAAAAGTGGAAAAGAAAAATGATCTATTTCCTAGGGATCATCATGAGGTTGGATTTTCTTTTCATGTGGAAGGTATGTAAACTGGACAGCCGGGTGCATGTCTGTTATCTCAGCTACTTGGGAGGCAGAGACTGGAAGGACTGAGGTTTGAGGCCAGCTGGGTCAAAAAGGACATGACTGCCAGGTGCTCGTGGCTCACACCTGTAATCCCAGCTACTCAGGAGGGTGAGATCTGCGGATTGCACTTTGACGCCAGCCTGGAATTTATCTCCAATAAACTACTCAGAAAAAGCTGGCCTTGAGCAAAACAAGCTCAGCGACAGCTTCCAGGCCCTGAGTACAATTCCCAGGACCAGCACAAAAGGAAAAATAACAATAACAACAACATGACCCCATCTCAACCAATAAAATGGTGGTATGTGTCTCTGTGCCCAACTATGTAGGAGGCACAGATAGGAGGATCGAGGTCCAAAGCCAGTCCAGGAAACGAATGTGAGACCTATCCTGAAAAATAACTAAGGCATAACCTAGCCATGGCAAGGCCCTGACTTCCAATCTTCACACACTAACAACAATAACAACAACAACAACGAGAGAAAGGGTCATGCGTTCCATGAAGCTCCATGCTTCTATAGCAGCACAAATAACCATGCTCTTTTCTGTTTCTTTGTCAAAATAGCCACTGTCTTTTATATTTTGGAGACTACTTATAGAAAAGTGTGTATTAACTTCACACGTGTCAGCGCTTGCTCCAGAGTTCTGGGTGCTGAGTACGGCTACTTCTTCCATGCTCAGTATGTCGAGCAGCTCGGCCTTGCTTTCTAAGTCTGGGATCACGAGAACAAAGCCCATGCCCATCATGAAGAGCGGTGGGAGGAGGCAAAGGATGTCAGAATCTCAGAATCACCTGCAACCATCTAACCAAGTGCCCCCACGGTACTCAACAGCTATGTCTACTGCCCAGTTAAGTCGCTGACGGTGAAGTACTGTCTAGGTTATTTGTCTTGATTTGTGACAGGTGTATCTTCAATTCAAAAAACAAAGCCCGAGTCCTCGAGTTCTGCCATGGTATCTCATTTACGTTGGAATTCCAGGGCTCAGGACTCACTCAGAACTTACGAATGACTTCCACATGTTTGTTGGAGTAAAAATAAATAAATAAATAAGAGGCTAGAATTAACATACTATGGTGTCAATTTTAGATCTGAAAAGAATAGAGGAAGGCATTTTTGAGAACTGTGAGAAAGGTAATTTCCTGTCCTTGCCTCCACATATGCCTTCTAAATAAACGTTTGGAAAGCCAGTAGTGCACCTGCCTTGAGAAGATGGGAAGAGGAGGGAGGAGTTGTGGGGAGGAAGATAGACAAAGGAAACTTCCTTTAAAGGTCACCCTTTATTCTAGACCTTCTTCTCTGCCCCCCCCCTTTAAAAAATCATTACTAGGCAGCACATGGCACCTTCGCTGTTCTTGGGAAGGGCTAAAAACGTGACAGCATCCACTTTCTGTAGCTTGAATGATAGTGGGTGGTAGGAAACGCTTGCGTTGCCTCCTTTCAGACCCGCACAGGGCTGGGCCCACAGATAAAGCGCATAGTGGGCAGGGCTGGGGTGTGGATGTTAGTAACCCTCCCCACCCCCCACAGTAAGATGTTGAAACCTAATCATCATTGCAATAGAATTAACAGGTGCATCCATACAATAGAATGAACTCGCTTCCTTCAGGAAGTCTCATCCGTGGGCCCCCTGCCTTACACAGAGGCCTTGGGGGAGCTGTTTTGCCTGGGACCCAGCAGGAAGGCTCCTCTGTGATGGAGGAGCACTCACCTCCAGAATTGTGAGACAGAAATGCCCACAGTCTGCAAGTGACCAAGTCCTGTTTATGGACTTTACAATAACAGCCCAAAGAGACTAAGACGGTACCACCTACAGATACTACCATGGCTAACATAAAAGACTTGTCCAGCATCAAATATCAAATTCGTAAGAATCTATGAGGGCAAATTTTCACTCTTTTTCTTTTTCTATCTTCATCCATCCATCTATCCCTCCCTCCCACCTTATTTCCCTCCCTCCATCTCTCCCTTCCTTCCAAGATGTCTTTCAGACACTATAATCAGAAGTTAGCATGGAATACGTATATATTGTACAGCACTGTAAGTCTGGTGTTCCTTTAGGAGAGTGTTTATGATTGTAACTTCGAATTTCCATAGTTAGGCATCCAAAGCTAGAAGTCTATGAATTGCAAAAGGCACTCTGTTATTCCAAAGAGAGATTGTATAAATAGAAGATTTTGTATATAAGCCTATTTATCTACAGCCTAGTAAAGAGTTGAACACTGTCTAGAGAATGTGGTCTAAGCAGACAAACAATTCAGATAATGTAAATTGCAGTTCAAGGCCTAAAAAAAGAAGAAAAACAGAAAACATGTTTAGTCTGAAAAATAAAAGAGAGAGACCTAAAATGGCATGCAAAATCTGACAGAAGTTTTTCTGGGATGAGGCAATATAGGAACACTGAAATATAAATTTAAATCAGAGATTTTTGTGGCGTAAAATGGTATTTTGATGGAGGAGCTCCTAACCAAATTGTCCCAGACCATGGTAGCTACTGACATGCAAATGCAAATGCAGGCCAAGGACCCACCCATGGCTAGAGTTGGGGAAGAACTACACAGATAACTCTGATGTAAAAGGAAAAAAATCAGAGTTTACCCTTATTCAGCTGTTTACACAGGCTAGCCTGTTTAAACACAGGAATCGGAAGAAGCCTTGTTTTCTAGTTCAGTGACTCAAAGCCCTTTACCAAGGAGGAATATGGCAGATTTTCTTTCTCCAGGATAGGTGAGATTGATACGGACAGAATACTTTATCATCCATCTTATTTCCCATATTCATATCCCATCAGAAATACAGGGAAAAAATCCATTAAAAAAAACCTGACAATTGTACATGGTTTCTTGGGTGGAAAGTCGTGGGAAAGGCCAAGGGCATTATTATGTGCTGGGATTACAGATTCCTGGCAATCATGGGCTTAGTGTGGGAAAGGCAGTCCTGAACATAGGTATCCGGCAGGTTTCCTTTGATCTGCTACCCTCTGGGACCTCCTTCTGTTGAATAAGCAGATGGCATGAACGAAGCAAGAGCCACAGAGAGATCTAGGTTAAGGAAGTATTTAAATATAAGGATGAAGGAAAACACAAGCAAACATCCTCTCACAAATCTGTACAGAAAAGGCAGGGGGTTAAAATCAGGTTAGCTTTCTTTAACACAGAAAAGGCAAGAAGACAGAAGAACTATCGTTTTGCAGGAATGAGTTTGTAACTAAAAAATATACTATTCCTGCTAACGTATCTGCAGTGTGAGAAATCAGAGGAATGATATTCCTCTAGATGTTAGGCCAAAAATAAATCAATCCATCACGTGATCTAGGAAAAAAAATGATAAGACATAGTGGTCAACATTTATTTCCAGATGGAGAGTTTTCATAAAATAGTGATGGTAGAAATGCCCCAAAATTCTATTCAACAGTTTCCAAGTATTAATCACAAACAAGTCCAAAAATGAAAGTAAATGTCCCAAGAAAAACTTAAAAATCAAGCAGATAAGTCAATGGTAATAATATGTTGATGGTTACTGCATGCTAAGTTCTCCTTTCTTGTGCCAACTTATTTAACCTCAATAATAAAACTCATGAGATGGGTATTATTTTGTTTTCTTTGTTTTCCAGATTGAATTAAAAAAATTAAGGAATATTGCCTGGAAAGGGCGGCTCACAGAGTAATCCTAGTTTCTCAGGTGACTGAAATCTAAGGATTCCAGTTCAAAGCCAGTTTGGGCAGATAAACCTGAGAGACTCTTTATCTCCAATTGTGGCTCAAATGGTAAAGTGCCAGCTTTGAATGAAGAAGCCAAGTGAGAGTTTGAGGCCCTTAGTTTGAGCCCTAGTTCTGTCTGGCACACACACACACACACACACACACACACACACACACACACACCCCCACATCCATCACAAAATCAATCAATCAATCAAAACACAGTGAGATTTAGCAAATTGTTTTAGGTGCAGTAGTTAGAATTAAATTTGGGGATTCAAGTAAATTTGGGAATCTAAGAATTTTTAAACTTGATCTTTGGGAGAAATGAGCACTAATATTATGAGCACTAATAATACATAGCTCAAATGAATATGACTAAAATCTCCTTCTTTCATATCCCACAAGACTTATTTTCCTAATATCTTCATCTTCATAAAATGGACTCCCATTTTGTCATCTGCTCAAAAACGATGAAGAATTGTTTGTAATTGTTCCTTTCCCTCCCTGAACAATCCCAATGTAATCCAATGTAAATTAGAACTCTATTTTGAAATATCTCTTGTCCACTCAGTTTGCTTTTCTCCATTGTTACCCCTCAGGCCCTTGGCCCATGATTTTCCAGCCTGGGCTTCAGTAGCATCCTGAGTGATCACCTTGCTTCTGTCTTAAGCCCTTTTACTGAAGTTCCTCCCCTCCCCGCAACCATAAAAATGGTACAGTCCTACAGTTCTTCCAAATGATTTCATTGTTCCTATGACAGAATTTAGGTTCCTGCTGACATTCTTGGAAATCCCATGTGTCCTGGCTTTGTCTGTAACCTGGCTTTCACCTGCTGGAGTCCTTAAAAAAAATCTCATGGAATGCTATAATAATACAATTAATATATTTGAATTAATATTCATGCCTGTCTTCCATTCTATTCCAGACACTGCAGGATGGCCTAGAAGCCATGTGAGGTCTAATTAGCAATAAAACTGTAAGAGAATTTAAATATAATGAGAACATAGCAAAATGTATCCACTGTCACCAAAATCACATAAAGCCACTATCATAAGTTTATCAAGAAATATCATAAGTTTATCAAGATTAAAAAATAAATTGAAGACAATTGTGTGCAAATGCAAAAGATTAGGAAATCATACTGCTTAAGAGTACATTCTTAGATCTATAAATGATAGTTTTCCATTCCATATTATCTTAAAGAAAAAAACAGTAAAACATTATCAAGGAAAAAAGTAAATAGCAAATTAAGTATAAGAAAGGAGGTTAAAAAAAATAGGGATTTTTTTAAAAAAGGTTTTAAGTTGCAGAAAACACTATGTACTGATCATTTAAATCCCAAATCAGTGTTTCCACAGTGTCTGGAATAATGCTTAGGGAAAGGAGGTGCTCTGAAAATATTTTCTGAATATATGCATTTTAAGAAAAATATTATTGTCTGAAGAAGGGGAAACTCTGAAAAGAACACTAGTCCTGACTAGTGGGTGTATGGATAGATGAGATCTTTGTTGAAGAACATGGACTTCTCTACCATACATTAGACCAAGGAGATGATTCCTGAAATGTCAGAGGAAAACCAAGGCCAACCAGTCTTGTCTTCAGCAGCCCTGGGAGAACCTCTCCACACCCAAGGAAGAAGATGGTCCATTCCAAAAAGGACTCATTCACCCACTTACTCATTTCATGGACTATTTATTGAGGCCCGACTCTGAGCTAGTAGGCCCTGAACTAGATTCCTAAGGGCAGAAAAGAATACACAGAGTGGGTATTTTCAGCTTTGACTTCCTGAAAGGCAGCTTTTAAAAAGTGAATTCTTCTCTTGCATGGATAAACCACAAAGCTGACCTGTGTGTCCTGATGTCTATATTTAACCCATGTACATTTTGAGAGGTTGAACTATGGGTATGATTTCCTGAACACTTGAAGAAAAATAGCACGAGGTTATAATTGTAGACTGGGAAGATGGAACCTACTTCTTTAAAATAAGATATCTGTTGGGATTCCTTGTTTGTCTATTTCTATAGTCCTAGTGATTAACAAAGCAGTCTTCAAGATGGTATATTTTCCACTGTGAATTCTATTTGTACCTCCTAAGGTAACATTCAACTTGCTCTATCTCTTGAATTATTGGCTTTGGGCTCTTACATGTTCATCATGGAGCCCAGGAAGATAATCTGGATTTTCTCTGAGAACACATGAAGAACTAGAACTCGGTGAGCTAGAAGTGTTTCTAGAAGAATGATATTCTATATGAGCAATTAAAAAAATCAGGCTATTTTTCATAATGGAATATTGTATTATCTTCTAAATCCTAGACAAGGGAATTGCATTGATTGAATTTGATCCCAGCTAACGAAATTTTCCAACTTGGAAATTTCATGTTTGTATAATGAGTTTACTAAGAAAATAATAGCTTTGTGTTTATTTACCAGGGGCCAAAAGCCAAAGTTTAGAACAACAGGCTCGCCTTGCAACAGCTCTGGCTCCATTCACGAGGAAGGTGAGGCCGGAGGCCAGCAGGGAGAAAAGAAATATTGCATTACACGTGAGCATGACCTAGTGGCTGCTTCGCTGAGTGCATTGGCAGTGGGAAGAGACAAGGCTATTTGTCTGTTTTCCACGTGTCAGGTTAAGTGACGTGTGTGTAGGAAGGACTAGCACCCTAGGAAGAAAATGTAAGCCCAGGGAAGACATTCTGGACCTCCCCATCTGAAGCAGTTGGGGTACACCACTGCTGTCGTGAGCCTGTACCCATCAAAAACACTTCTTTGCAGAAGTAAACAGAATGTTCTTACTGATTCGTCACAAGGAACCAAAAATGATAAACTTGGGCTCATACTGGCTCCCAGATACTGAAGGGAGTTTATTTAGACTGGGAAACTCTTAGCAGAGTTACCATGCTAAGCACGATGGCTATGCATCAGGGGACCACTGGCTCGTGGGCAGTCACACCACCGAGCAACGTTATCGTGAGATTTGCCCTACTGAGAATTAGAACATGCTGTCTTACATTTTACATTGCGCAAAGGAGTACTTCTGCATTTTTCTGACATGACTTCTGGTACTTACCGACATTTTCATTAACTTCAACTACATTGCAAACCTTCTGAAGCATCTTTAAACTCTCAAGGGCCAGCACTTCATCTTAATCATATGGCCTCCTTGACCGCTCACATTCAGCGTCCACACCATATGACAAAACCCAATATTCCCTCTCCATAAGTGGAAGCTCAGTACATTTCCCTATGATTTGGTTTGAGCAATTCTAGAGAGAAAAAAATGAGGCAATATATACTAAAGTTATTGTTCCACTTAAATAGAAATTAAAAAGTTGGTCTCAAATGCCCAAGGTGAATACTGTTGCATTAATTTAATTGGCATATTATCACCACCAAGTTTGTCTATGTAAGTTTACATAATTGGTGGGTCGTATTCCACCAGTTAAGCCACAAACTGATAAAAATATTAATTATCATATTTCTGATTAGAAGTAAAAGTAGCAGTATTGAAAACACCCATGATCAAGTAAAATTAAACAAAGGGGGTTTGGAGAAGTGTGGAGCGCACAGGCCTGGGTTTTACTTTGCACTTAGGTACAAAGTTGCTATTTTGTCTCTGAACTCTCCCTCCTATTCTGCATAATCTGCAGTAGTCTGTTAATTAAGACTAATTTTGCTACAAGAACAGAGGAATGCAACTCAAGTTAGAGTGTGAGTGTGCTGCTAGGCAGGCTTTAGAGTTGCCTTTGGCTCTCGGGTATTCATGAACATGATTAGAGAGCGGATTCTCAGTCTCTCCATCACTGGGGTCAGGTTCCTCTTTGGCCCATCTTCCTCCCTGCACCCCAATAGCTGCTTGTGTCTCAGGACACACACAATGCATGTGTCTCACATTGTAAGTAGAATCCTTGCCTGGGAAGGCCAGAGATGCTGTGGGGACCAATAGTGCTCCTGCACCTGCACCTGGCGGGGAGTGGAAAAATTTGACTTTCCCCAAAGTCTGCCAAAGGAGCACAGGAGGAAAATGCAGCGAGGAGTAGACAAACATTACCTCTTTGTAGAAAAGGTCTCTTTGCATGTGCTTTGATCAACCCAAGTCCTTTGAGGATCAGCCCTTACTAGAAACCTATTATCTTGGTTTGCGGATGACTCCAAAGAGATAATAAGTGATTAGAGAGGAAGACAAGAACAACCATCATTTCAATAACTGAATTTATTTCTGAAAATAAGTAAATCAGAATCAAATAAATATGGAAAGATATTGAAGATGAGGTCCAAAAGCCATACATAATTTGGGTATGTTAATACAGCTGGGCTAAGTACAATGGCACTGAGCCCCTACATGCCACAGGGCATAATCTCAACCTTTCGTATTCTCCCACCTCCATCAAGGCCTCCCCAGATTTTTCTGGAATCCCAATACTGAGAAGCAGAATGTCAGCTAAGTTGGCCAAGGGGCGCTGGACATGATTCTTCCCTTGCTCTGGTCTGGTTACCAGACCCTTTGCCCGAAGAAGCAGTCTGGTTACCAGACCCTCTGCCCATTATGGCAAGAAGCCGCTGGCCCACAGGGCTCAGGCACTCCACATCCAAAGACAAGACAGAGCTCTTGTCTTATCACCTGGGCTCCAAAACAAGGATGCCCCAACATACCCAAAGTGAGACGCTTATAAAAATAATTCCTTAGTATCTGCACATTTAGTAATGGGCACTCCACTTTATTCCAAGGGGGACACAAATACCGCCACATGTCATGTCCTCCACCCAAGAGTCCCCCACCTCTGCCTCTGGCAACCAAGTCTTCATCCATCTCAAGACACAGGAGGAGACAAGGAGAGGGACACTGACAGTGTATGGACGCACAGATGTTTCCACAAACTGACCACTTAGCCTTAATCCAATGTCTGATGCACCAAAAGGCCTTTGTGCTACCCACTGGATAAATGATAACTTAATAGTGCTAACAAGCAAATGAACAATGACTGGAAATAAAAAGGAATAGGTATTCAAAGACTGACAGGCTACTGGAATAGTTTAGAAGCTCTACACAAAGACATCCAAAGGAGGGATTTGGGATGTAGCTCAGTGATGAGGTGTTTAGCGTGTATGATGTCCTGAGTTCAATTCTCAGACCATACAAACAAAACATCAACTTTGGGAAACATTTCTGAGAGAGAGTCATCTGATATTTTCAAATGGATTGACTTCTTGAAACTTTCCAGAAGAGTGTAGGTAGGGAAAAAGTAGTGTCGCACAGAAGAGTAGTAAAGGCTTGTGTTGTGGTGGCGGCGGTGACCTTAGTTTCGTTTTTGTTTGCTTTTACTCGTTCTGACCTTCTTCAATCCTGAGGTTCTTGGTCCTCATTCAGAACATTTACAGGTCAGCTGGGTGGAATCTGAAGAGACTCTAGGAAACTTTGGAAGTCTTCAGGACAGCAAAGGTTCCACATATCTGGAAAAGAACCCATGAGAAGGAGGAAATCAGTCACAGCAAAAGAACTGAAGTATGGCTCAAGTGGTCGAGTGCCTGTAAACAAAAGGCCCAGAGTTTAGTCTCTAGTACTTAAAAAATAAAAGTAGTTGAGGTTTTCAGAGAAAGGCACTTTACTTATCCACCCTTTTCTTCTCTAGTACAAATCTCTTTTAACCTTCAGAATAAACCTTAACCTCCAAACTGAGACTGCAGAGCAAGTGAAGGAGTTGGAAGGCATCTGCCACCCTTGATTATGGGCTGAGAGCCATCCACAGATGAGTGTGAAATACATACTTCACTTCCTCAGAGCAAAATGAGCTCTGAGCTCAGTCTAACTTGGGAATTGGGGGGAATGCTAAAGGATGTGAATTTGCATCAGAGAAACATATTCTGATTTGCAGTGACCACAGAGACAGAAACTCCTAAGGTCACAAGAACCTTTTTGAGCAAGGCGAACATTTCAAGAATTGTTCAAAACTAAAATTCCATCGTGTACCTGCTCAGGACTTCTCTCTTTTTTTTTTTTTTTTGCAAGACTACAATCTTCTCTGTGCTTCTCCATTCTTTGTGGTGCCTTTCAAAGTACCCGGAGTAGATATTTTCTAGGAAGAGAAAGCAAAACCTCCAGGTAGCTGTGCATCCCTGAAAACACAAGCATAGAGCATGATTCTGGTCTGTTCAGGATATCCCTTGTGCATTTTGGAGTTAGGACAAATTGTCCCCAACTGTAGAGATCCCAGTGGTTCAACCGTTTGACCCTCAGACCCAGAGGCAGGCTTTCTGAGTAGCTCAGGATGAAAACATCCTTGGTGCATTATGGTCTGCCATGTTCCAAAGGAGAGACCTTGTTCACTTGGGTCCTAACTCCACACTGGCAATACACATATCTGCTTCCAAGTGGGAAAATGTGAATATAACACGGTCACAGAGCTGAGGTCTGACTCTGACCTCCATCTGCTACAAAATGATTCATTCGGCCATGTGCCTCAATTGGAGTTAGAAGGCAAACGTACTGAAGAGAAAAAAAAATTAAGTAACAATTTTAAAAGAGAATCAAACAACCATAACAGGATAAATAATCCTGAATCACAAATGAGAACACTCCCATTGGCAAAAACACAAAGGTAATATTTTCTCTAGAATGACTAGTCGTACAGAAATGTGGTCTCCAATCTCAGACGCAACCAGCTCGCACTCCCCCTTTCTTTTCCACTTCATCTTCTTGCATTAGCCAAACAAAAATTGAAAAGTGAAAAAATAGTGAAGTTAGTTTGTTTAGGTCCAGTATTTTCTCATCAATTGTCTAACCCCCTTGGATTAACCAAGCAGGGCAGCATCATTTCCTTGTCTTTTATCACCTTCACAATTCCACTGTCACTGAGGAGCTTATTCTATTCTGTTTTTCATTTTGTCACAGTGCAAGAAGCTGGTGCACTGAGAGCACATTAATTTCATCCTGGGACTTCAGGGGTTTTGTACTGCACAGAGGCAGGCTGCTGTTCAAAATGCTCTTTTATTTATTTTTTTTAATGTGTGTCAGAACACTTTAACTTCAACCGCTCTGCTAAGAGGCTGTTGTTTTAGTTCAAAGTGTACACAAAAGAGAGGATCACCACGTATGAACTAATATTTGCTTAACTGTCTTCATTCCCCGGGTGTCCTGAAACCCGAGTGCCCTGTCTCCCTTGCTCCAGCAGTCATGACGGTAAGGGAAGAAAAACGGTGTTGTTTCTAAGCCCAGCACATGCCAAGGAGTCCAGTATTTGGCCTAGAATTTCTCACAGCCCTGTGTTAACCCATCCCTCCACTTTCCTCCTAAGTGAGGCCACAGGGGCAGGCAGCAAAGGCTAAAGGGTGGCCTGGGGGTGAGCTCAGGTGAGATCCCTACCACCCAGACTCTGCTCTACAGTCCAAACGCCAGAGCCTTCTCTTTCTGTAATAACTTGGAAATAAGTACAGTTAAACAGAAAACAAGCACCATCAAAAGAGACCTGGGAGGGGGAAGGGAAAGGGGAAGAGGGGAAGGGAGGGGAAGAGCAGTAGAGAGGAAAGTGAAGGAGAAGGAAGAGGAGGAGAGAGAAGTGAAGGGAGAGAAGAGGAGAAAGGTGAAGAGAAGAGCAGAAAAAGGGAAGAGGAAGGGAGAAGGGAGGGGAGGGAGGACAGGGGAAAAGGAGGAAGGAGAAGGGAAAAATAGAAAAACTGTCTTAAAGAGAAGACGATATGGAGGTGTGGTTTAGTGCTAGAAATGAGGCCCTGGGTTCAATGGGAGGAAGGAAGAAAAGAAGGGAGGGAGGGAGGGAAGGGACAAAAGGGAGGGAAGGAAGGGAAAAAAGGGAGGGAGGGGGAGACAGGGAGGGAGGAAAAGATTGCCACGGGGCGGGGGGTGCACAAGGTCTCCTACTTGCTATGCAAGCCCAGCCCAGTCAGCCATCTTTGGCAGTAGCTGCCTGCTTCCTAGGATGGCAGCAGTTGGGCATGACCCACATTGTTCAGCATTCAATCCCAAAGTTGGCCTATGACTGTAGGCTGCAACACAGAGCAGCAGTACGAACACAAGTCACATGAGGAAGAACTTGCCAGTTCCTTGACCATTCCTGCAGCTCTGCATCTGAAGACTTAAGTGTCCTCCATCACTCTTGCAGCCTTCCTCTTCCCCTTCCCTTGGCTCCTCCCTTCTCCCTCTTCAGACTCCGGGACCCAATCTGGGAGTTACTGAGGGGGAAGGGAGACATCCTGGTTACTTCTTCACTCCTCCTAGCCTGCCCCCCCCCCCCCCCACCTTCCTGAGTTCTCTGTTGCTTTGGTTCACTGACAGTGGCCTCCTCAATACTTGATCTAATAGGAGCCGCACAGGTTCAATACCAGCACTCTCATGATCACTTTGCCATTTTGTCCATTTCAGGAATGTCTTCTTAGGCTGGTTGCAGTCCCCAAAGATCCAATGCCACATCTTCTTCCTACACTTCTCCCTCACTTTTGCGATGCGTGGGTATATTTGGTCTCCAGAGACTCAACCTTTCCTTAGCATTATGACACAATAAAGCTCCCTTTGTAAGATGGGTTCTCAACTGAGCATTTAGCATGGAGAGAGGTAGGGCATGTCCTATTTACCTTCGCAGTTTCACGCCAGCCATCTCTTTTGGAGCCCTGGGCATTATTGTAGAGCAGAGCCAGGAAGTACAAAGCCTCACTCCACTTCTGCGTGGAGAGCCGGGCAGGACTGCAGCATGCTCTGTTCTTCAGGGGAGCTAAGCCTGTGGTCTCTGCTGCAGGCCAGATTTCTGGAGGCACCAGGCCTCCCCAGGGAATGGAGCCTAGAACTATAGTTGGGCATCGTGGAGTATAAGTGTTTTACTGTCCTGCCCTGAAGCTCTTTTGGATTTCTTCCCTTGACAGACCCCCCTTTTTCCCCCCCAGTCGTCTCCCCACTCAGTCAACATCAGAGCTGTCTCTGGCTGGGGCCTCTGGGTAGTAAATAGGGACATTGTAATGGAAAGGTCTCTCGCTTGTTGTTATTGCTTCTTGCTGCAGGTGGCAGGCAGGTTCCTGTGGGAGGCTCTAGGCGGGGCCTGAGCTTTGCCAGGGCCTATCTTACCAGCTTTCATGGTCTTTCTTTGCCTCAGGCTCCTGCTTGGTTGCTGCAAACGTTAAGAGTGCCATTTCTGCAACAAAGAATTTCCTTCACACTCCCTAGCAGGTTTGGTAAAGCTCCATTGCTTTAATGCGTCTTTTCTGCATTAGGAATTCTTTCCAAAAGGAACTACACTACAGATATGATTGGATGGTGTGCAACATCAGGCTGTTTTAAAAAAATATTTTACTTTTTCTCATTTCTTTTTATTCCATAAGCATTCAAATACTTGCAAAACCTCCAGCATATGAGCCCTGACCCTTGTTCTTGTCCATGCTTGGGCTCTCACAGGCTGTGACCCCAGTTCTGTACTTCTATGTCCTTCTTTTTTAATCTACTTGGTGTGTGTGTGTGTGTGTGTGTGTGTGTGTGTGTGTGTGTGTGCAGGTATGGGCACTGCCCTTTAGACTTTTTCCCCTCAAGGCTGGTATTCTACCACTCTAGCCACAGTTCCACTTCCAGATTTTTAGTGGTAATTGGAGATAAGAGTCTTATGGACTTTTCTGCCTGGGCTGGCTTTGAACTGTGACCCTTAGATATCAGCCTCCTGAATAACTAGGATTACTGGTGTGAGCCACTGGTACCCAGCTCTTTTTGAAAACTACACTTGCATTAGGACAAGGTGTCAAAAGAACAGCATTCGATTTTGTTTCTGGCTGGTTAATTCTCTTCTTTGGAGAAAGAATATCTCAGAAACAAACCAAACATAAATTTTATTTTAGAATGATCTCAACATAAAAGCCACTGAAGTATTTGCTTTGGTCACCCAGATATGTACTGCCTTATTAATTCAATAATGTAATGAAGGTACTGTTTATTACACTGTTTATTATTATTTGCAGATGTATACAAAAGTTCAGGCTAAGGTCTCAGCAAGACACCAGCAAAACAGAATTATGGGTAGAGATTTTCACTGAATCCAACTACTAGCTTCCCAGGAAAGGACTTCCCTTGATGACGAACTCACCTAATCTCAGTCGCCCAAACTTCCATCACAGTATTTTAAAAATTTAAGGCACCATAGCCACCAGCATCATTTTTTTCTTAATAGCTCCTCTAGCCATGTTTATACATATCTAGGCCGCTGCTAATTTCAGTAGGATAAAACAAAACCATAGGACAACTCCATATGCTCCAAACCTCCCTTGCTAATGCTCTGTGTGTGTGTGTGTGTGTGTGTGCATGTGTGTGTGTGCATGTGTGTGTGTGCACGCACATGCATACACATGCAGGCATATTTCTCCTGACCCATCCACTTCATGAAACTCCAATCCAGACCTTTGCTGTAGTACTATGATGGTCCAAAAAATGTGCCACTATCCACAGAGGCTGATTTCACAGATTTAAGTTGCTAGCAATCATATATAAACTATAACAAATATGAATGACTTAACCATTTTTGCATTTTGGAATACAATTTTCCCTGCTCGGACAAGACAGGTCTAGAACAACATGCCCTTCTTCCAGATAGACACCTCAGCTTGCCAGGCATAGACTAAAGGCCAATGGGTTCTAATACAATAATGTAAAGGCTTGAGCGCGATGTTTAAACTTTTAACGATGTTCATTCCTTACCTATTTCTAGTAGCCTACTCCTGAGTGACCATCAAAGGTCCTATATCTTTCATTATACCTCTGTTTCACAACCAGAATGCAGTTTCTGTGCATATGAAATAGGCTCACAGGTTAACAGGGCTTTGTCTGATGCTTGCCTTGTGTTCAGCTGCTCAGACTTACCTATCTATTCCCTCTGCAGAGAAAGTGTTTGTGATCACTAGCAAGACTCCTAGTAGAGAGAGAAACTCCATCTCAGATGGTGAAAAACCACCAAATCTCATTAGCATCTTTAGAGACCAAGCTGATGACTCCACCTCCTCAGCCAACCGCAACCCCTCGGAGGATTATTTCATGGTGGTGGTGATGGCTTGTCTTCATCAAGGTCTCCTGGTCCTCATAAAAGGTTTGCACCAATGTCACAACCAAACCCATTATTTTGTACAATAAGCCTGCTTTAATAAGAAAATTAAAAAGAAGAGGGTGGGTGTCATTGCTCAAATGGTAGAGTGCTTGCCTGGCATGTAAAAGGCCCTGGATTCAATCCTCAAGACACCCTCCTCCCACAAAAGTAAATAAATAAATAAATGAATACATAAAAATGCTTCATTCTTCTAGAAAGAAGCAGAGCCAGGCCACCTGGACAGTAGACATGCCTCTCCGACTCCTTAACTGTGAAGAAGAATAACAGACCCGCCTCACAGGTTGTTGGCAGGAGTGAAAGAGCTGATACCTTCATAAACTCATCACTCTTCTTTGCCAAGGGATAAAGTCCAAACCCTTTAACAGGTCTCTTACACCCTTACTCACTGTCCAGTTTCATCCCGCCCCACCTCTCTGAAACGCTCAGCTTTGCTCTCCTGAATTTCATTCCTTTCCTTGAACTACTTTTCTAGTGATTTATTTATTCATTTATATTTATGGCAATACTGGGACTTGAACTCAGAGCCTATTACTGGCTTGCTTGTTAGCCAAATACGCTCTCAGTAAACCACACCCCAGCCCTGCTTCTTGCTGATTATTTTGGAAATGGAATCTAGCAAGTTTTCTGCCTAGGCTGGCCTTGTATCTCCATCTTCTAGGTATTCACCTCCTGAGTAGCCAGGATTACAAGCCTAAATCCTGGCACCCAATTGATCACCACTCTTCTCAATGCATACTCTTTTCTTGTTCTTTTCCTCCCTGATTTGTGACTTTGCTTGCATAATTATTTAAGCCTTAGATTTTTTTCCTCAGTTCTTCCAAGATCTGCCTCTCCCCAGCCAGATCCTAGAACACTGGGAACTTTACATGTAAAAGCACTCGTTTATTCACTTAGCAAATATTTATTAAGCACTTGGATTCTGGGTAGAGTAAATGAGGAGTATAAGGTCTTTGCTCTCATTCTTCATTAGGGAGAAGGAAAATGTTAGCCAATGAGTAGGCAGAAGTCTAGATAAGACAGGTTCACAACCCTTTCTCAGGACCATTGGGAGTAGATGTATTTTGAAATTGCAATTTTTTATTTTTATTTTTTTTAGAAAAGTATTACTACAGTAAACACTGTAGTACTATAATGTTCATACTGTCTGTTAAACCCACAGGGTATGAGACAGTCTCCCATAGTCAAACACATTAATGGATCTGCAGTAAAATACATAAATATTCATAATGAATTGAATAAATAAAGGTTATAGCCTCACACCATTTGGTGCTAATTAGCTTGTGCCAAAATGATTGAGGAGAAAATTTTTGGTTTTCAGAAGTGTTTGGATTTGGGGATTGTGGGCGAGGATGATGGGGTACAGAAAGGCTGGGGGGGAGAACATGTCTTGCTATTGGGGGATCTGGGAAAGCCCTTTTACAAAGTAAGGAAGGAGCGGAGCTCTGAAATCTATGGCGAGTTTGCTATGTAAAAGTAGGGTTGCTACGAGGTGGCGAATCCTCCAGGCAAGGCCCTTGTACTACTTTTCTAGAAAAGTCCTGAACTTCGAAACCCATCTAGTCACGGTGACTTTTTCTGCTGAAGGACTGTAAACCCAACCCCTCCTAAATTTCTGCTGTTTACTCAATAGTTACCTTATTTATTGGTTGGCATCACAAGCAATAATGTATTCTTTTTCTGACCCTTACCTTTGATCTTAGGCTGATAACCGGTTCACTGTTGTTTTGTGTTCCCAGTGTGGACAGGTACCTTGAACCAGATTCATACTCCAAAACAACATCTGCTGAGATAAATATAATGGAGCAGTAAAACAAATTGAAGTTGCTAATTATTTGGGGTTTAACTCAGGGGAGACAAATAAGGAGTGAGATCAAGGTCTTCTTAAAGCTGGAGGTCTGTAACTTGCCTGCTGTATTTTGTCCACTGATGGTAGGTGCCACCGGTGCTTGCCCATGCTCCTCAGCAAAGCCTGTGGACCAGCACAGCCTATCCACCGGCAGACGGCTGGAAAGCAAGGCCTTGCTCTGGGCTCTCGGCCAGGGGGGCAATAAGCAATGTTGGCTGAAGAGCAGAGCAGCTGCTGAGATGTAGTCATAACTCATAGTCCTGCCCAGTGAGAAATGAGCCCGCTTCCCCCCCAGGCAGCCCACGCCCTTCTCCCTCTCCTAGCCTGCTGAGCTTCCTTTTGGGCCAAAGCACCGAAACCACCCAGCCTGCCCAGCAGTGGGAAGACGCTGTTGTTCCTTCAACATATACGTGCCAATCCTTACATCAGAGACGGAGCCTCCATCAGTGGACCACCTTCCTGGAACCATCCAGACTTGCTCAGTGCTTCCTCTCACACGGTTCGTGTTGAGTCTTTCTGATGCTCTAATTCTTTCAAGTCTCTTCTGAAAACCCTGTGGTATGACAGATATGTACATTAGAACACTGGGGGCTGAAAGAGACATGGAAAGGTAATTTATGTCAAATCTATTTCAGACACTGACACATTTAAACAAGGTGTTGAAGATTAGACTCTACCACCTGTAACCTATATTGCTTTAAACCCTGGGGAAAGAAATTCCATGACCTTTCCTAATAACCCGTGTTATTGATAATGATGAGGCTTTGGCTTCATTAAAAAAAAATAACCCCAAGAGTTTAAAAAGTTATAAAGGGCTTGTGTTAAGGAATTAATGTTACATGGAAGTAAAGTCATAGTATTTAAGTTATTTTGTGTTCCTGGCTACAAATGTCTTCAAGATGATAGGTATTGGAGTCTGAAAACAAAATGATGAGGATATGGCTCATACTAAAAAATCATGAAGCTTATTGTTTTGTTTAAAAACAAAATACTTGTTACGATTTCTATCCTCCTGCCCCACCTGTGTCTCAAGTTATGTTCACAGCACACTTGCTTCGTGGGCTAGCTTATGGTATCCATAGCATTATTTGTAGGTTTTCGTCAGAGTCGATAGATATCATTCCTCTTCCTGTCTTAAACTCACAGTGTTGGGTTCTCTTCTTCCAGGGAGTTTGCTAAGCTATGTTTCAGGTTCCTCTTCAGAAAGTTTTTTTCCAGTCCTGGAGCTTGAACTCAGGCCTGGGCACTGTCTCCAAGCTTCTTTTTGCTCAAGGCTAGTGCTCTACCACTTGAGACACTTTTTCTATTTATGTGGTACTGAGGAATGGAACCCAGGGCTTCATGCATGCTAGGCAAGCACTCTACCACTAAGCCACATTCCCAGCCCTTAAAAAAATATCCTTATGGAAGAAAAATTAAATGGGCATGTATACATCTATGAAGCAGAGTCACTGTCCCTCTTTCTTTGAATGATGGCTATAATCCAAACTATTAAAAAGTCAACATCCAAAAGCCCAGAAAATAACAAATGGCTGGTTGAGACTTGTATCACAGAGTGAGGGGCCATGGAACCCTGTGCAGAGGACTCGCAGCGAAGGAGGGTACAGTCACTGCCACCAGCCAGCCCTCTTCAGCCAGACCGAGGTCTACGCCACCCTCTCCCTCTCCAGCAGCCTGTGAAGGGACGAGGCTGAAGCTGACAGTGCTCTGCGGGGATGGAGAAGAGACCACATATTCACATGAGTGTAAGGACCTGAGAAAAGTATCATCAAGAAGGCGGCATTTTAACTTAGTCTTGAAAGATCTTAAACATTTTAGTATCCTTCTGATGACTTAGAAAGAAAGAGCAAAGACTCAAGACATGCTGAAGTCTGGAAAGATGTTTACGAGAAGACCACAAGCCCGATTTACCATGGTATCAGCCAGGCTATCCTCAACTACTCCACCCTCTGAGGCACTAGATCAGACATCATATCCAGATAGAACCAAGCCCAAAGAAGATGAGGGACCGCCTGATTCATTGAAAACTAAGGCAGTCAGCAGCATTGATTTCCTCTGGCAGTATCTCCAGTGGCCAGGGGACCAGATCTAGTTTCCTGAGCCAGCTTCTTTCATAAAGGGTTCCAGGGTTAGATTAGCCTGTCCAGGGGACAGTCACCAAAATGTATAATAGTTAGGAACTAAATAGGTAGTTCCTAAATGGTTAGGAACTAAATAGGTTGGACTAGGCCTTCTCAATAAAAGAGAACACCGCCGATAAAATCAAAGAACCAAGATACCTGGTGTGAAAATGAGAATTTGAATACAAATAAGACTCTGAAAAAAAAATAGAAAGAGGAGGTAAGGATGGAAGAGGAAAAAAAATAGTAAAAGCTATCATTTATCCAGTCTCTTGTGACCCCAAATTTACACAGATCATATTTCATTCTGTGAGAGATACTATTACTTTCAGTTTACAGATGACAAAAGTAAAACTGATGGAGAATGTCCAAGTTCACAAAGCTAATAATTAGTGGAA
This sequence comes from Dipodomys ordii, assembly GCF_000151885.1. Taxonomy (NCBI): domain Eukaryota; kingdom Metazoa; phylum Chordata; class Mammalia; order Rodentia; family Heteromyidae; genus Dipodomys; species Dipodomys ordii. Next base: position 3,020,492 of record NW_012267335.1, on the reverse strand, counting down.
TTTGGATTTAACTGCAAACTCAATTTTGATTCTACAACTTGTATTTCAAGGAACATAGAAGTCTAAGTAAGCTGAGTACAGAAAACGTGGGGAGAAAGCACTGAATAAATCCAGTAAGGAGGTCATTGGGCCTGGTTTGTGGAGGCATTTAATAGCAAAGCAAGGAGTTTGGGCTTTACTCTGTGGCTAAAGGAGATAAATGAACATCTTTGAGTAAAGAAAATCCAGACTAGAAGTGTGATGCGCTTCAGAGGGAGTGTGCCGTAAGTGATTTGTAGGATGGATTATGATGCAAAATCAGACAACTGAATGACCTAAGAGGCTGTGGCACCAATCTGAAAAACTATAACAAAGACTTGAATTAAGTTAATGACAGTGGGGTTAGGGGAAAATAAAAGATGAATTTGTAGGAATCTGGCAACTGAAACCTAGGATATGGGGGATTAGGGAAAGGCAGGGATGGAGTGACTCAGAACTTTGAAGTCTTGGAAGCTGCACCAATGGCGGCATTATCCACATTCGACAGAACATCAAGGGGACTGTATAGACTGGGCAAGGACAGGCAGAGCATTGTTACTTTTTAAAATCTGTCCTTGACAGACTCAACTTTCCAGGTTCTGATCTGAACATTTAAAACAAGAGAGCACAGACCAAAGTTAGGAAGTGCAAGAAAAGAAACACCCTAGTTTTCATTTATGTTTTTAATTTCTCTTTTCTTAGTTCATTGTATGGCAACTCTTCTATCAAAACAGGGAACAAAAAGAAAATGAACTCCAAGACATGGAAACAAAAGGGTTTTTTTGGTTGTTGTTGTTTTCAGTGTACTATGGGATTTCTTTTTTCTTTTGTGTTTTTTTTTCCCTTTTTCCTATGGTCCCCTGTTGTCACTGTATTTGATTTGATTTTGGTACCTTGTGTCTGGCATATACATTTATCTGAATTAGGGAAGGGAAGGAGAACAGCAAAATGGTGAGACAAAGGACAAAGGGCAAACCAATGCAATAGCGATACTCACAAGACAATGTATTGGAAATGAACTGTACAACTTGGGAGGAGTCTACAGGGGAGTGAAAGTGGGAGGGGATAGCAAGTTTGACTATTTTACATATGTAACTATAACCCCTCTATACATCACCTTGACAATAAAATTTAAAAAATGAAACTAAATGTTTCCAGACAGTAGAATTAACTTTAAAAAGTGGAGCAAGTGTGGAATTTCACATGCATTTTCCTAGCATTTGGGAGGCTCAAGGCAACTGTGTTACAGAGGGAGAACTTGTTTCAGATACCCCTCCCCCAAATAAAAAGGAATAAAGTATTCAGAGAAGATAGAATTTCAGTAAGTCCATTTTGCTATTTATGAATAAAAGTTTTGACAGCAGAAGGAATTTGCTTACGGAAACCTGAGATTCACAAAAATAAGTCAGTAACAATCACATGATAGGCAAAAATGTTTTCTTTCTTTCAAAACAGTTGATCCTAAAAGGCCCTTTTCGAATTTTTTTTCTGTACTACTTTTTTTTCCTATTTTCTTTTTTATTAAATTTACCATATTTAAATAGTTGTATGAAGAGGGTTCATCTTAACATGTTAACTTCTGAGTATCATGCATCTTGACCATTGTTCCATGGCTGAGGAACACCCTCCTAACAGTAGGACAGCTCAAAGTTCCCTTCAGTAGCTCCTAGTTCTCTTAAGCAAAGCCCTACATGTCATGACTAGGTTCCCTAAGACTCAATTCAACTCGCTGGCCTGCTGAGTTTGGCCGTTGTGGGGGAAATCCACTTCAAAGTTCACCTCTGTTGGCACAATGGAGTCACAGGACTAAAATCCACCCCTCCCTGCTGGCTACTTGCAGTAACTAGAGGTCATTCTCAGGGCCTGTCCTGTGGCCCCCTTTGGCAGTTCACAACACCTCTGCTTTCAGTCCAGGCCAGTCAGGGGGCATCTTTATGGCTCCTCCTTTTATTGCCAGCCAAGAAAACTCTTTGTTTTTACAGAACTCATGTAATTAGATTGGGCCCACCCAGATAATCCCTATTTTACCATCAACTGATCAATAACCTTAATTACAGCTTCCAAATCCCTTTGTCATGTGAAATAACATAATTACAAGAAAAAAAAGGCACTGCCATCTCAGAATTCTGTCTACAGAACATGTTGTGTTATAGCTACTAATATCTAATTTCAGCTGGTATTTGCATTCTTGTTTTTAATGGCGCTGATAAATTCTGAACAACTTAGTCTGTTTAGTTACTCTCTAATAACTTTCTGTCTTCAGGGAAAGATATTGTCATGTTGAGTGCATTTTATACACATGTATTCTATAATTAGGTTTAATAATATGTTCTACTTCTTCAGAGTATCATCAAAAGCTCAAAGTTTACAAGCACTAATTACACCCCAGTGTATTGGGGAGGGGGGGTGTTGGCTACTCTGCTTCACACAGGAGAATATTAAGATTCAAGAACTTGAAACTTATCCCTAAATCACCCAGTTAGCAGTGAAAAAAAAAAAAAGCTGAAGTCCAGTGGCGTTTCTTCCTCTGCCCAACTGCCTGCCTGTTGGGTGTCTCAGTTGACAACTGAGATCTCCAAACCAGGGAAGTGGAGGAGGCAGGCATGGTCACCCAAGCTCTGCCATGAAATTCTCACTTGACAAGTGATAAAAATGAGGTTCAGCTAGACATGGTGATGCAAGATTATAATCCCAGGATTGCAATCCTGTAAATGCAGGAGGATCCTAAAGTCAAGGCCCGCCTGACTGTATGATGAGATCCTATGTCAAAACAAAGCAAATGAATTTGTGGTTCAGTGAAGTGGGGTGGCTTAAACTTTATTCCAGCATGAGCTTGGAGATAAGCCAGGTATGGGGTGCCCAGAGCACAGCCTTTCCCAGGATCTGGCAACCTGGGTTTCTCATGTCTATTCCCCACTGCCTCCCTGGTGATAAGAGGAGGAAGTAGAAATTAATGATCAAGATGTTGCCATCGATTGTAAATATGAGTCTTGGGTTTGGGGTGGGAAAGAGAGAAATGGCCTTGAAATGAAGGTCAAATGTATACTCATCCAGTGCACTTCTAGAGATCCAAGCAGAAATGCTGTCTCATGCCTACCCATGTCACAGAGGGTAACAAGCCCTTTCTCCATCAAATGTGGCTGCACTTGCAAAGAGAAGTTGATCCTACTTTTCCGTTTCCCCCTTTTGGTTTCTCTTAAAATTGTTTTGTAATTTCAGAGTTCTGCATACTTTCCCTATTTTGAATTTCCAGATCCTGGTCTCCAAGTGAAATCCATGAAGGGCAAGAAAAAAAAATGGAAAGACCAGAAACTTCTATAGTTTTGTGAGTTTATCAGTCTCTTTACTTTTTGTTGTTTGCTAAAAGGAACAGTGATTGATTATAAGATACATTGTATATTTCTTCTTTTTGTCGGTCTTGGGGCTTGAACTCCAGGCCTGGGGGCGCTATCCTTCAGCTCTTCAACTCAAGGTAAGCTCTCTACCACTTGAGCCACAGCATCACTTCTGGTTTTCTGGTGGTTTACTGGAGATAAAGAGTCTCACGGACTTTCCTGCCCTGTCTGGCTTTGAACCGTGATCCTCAGATCTTAGCCTCCTGAGTAGCTAGGGTTATAGGTGTGAGCCACTGGCACCTGGCTTACATTGTATACTTCTAATATTATCTTTCTCAAATAAGAAAGTATCTCTTCCTATTGAAGATAATTTTTGACAGCACACACTCACTTGCTCTTGCAGTGGAGAAGCGGCAGTGGGGTCATGGGGTAACTACGTTCTCCTGTCAAAGGATGCTCAATACTCAATCCAGAAAATTGTAAAGCAGCACAGAAATGGCAAACTTTGCAGGTTTTCTTTGTGTGTGCCTGAAATCTTAAAGTGACTGTGACATTTCTTTTTTTGCATGTGTGATGCCTTAAAATTTTTTTAACTATATTTAAGTAGTTGCATAAAGAACATACCATTGAACAAAGCAGTTTATAAGTATAGTGCATTTTGATCGTTATCGCTTCTTTCATTTCTTTTTATTTTTATTTATTTATTTATTTATTTTTAAGTCCAGTCATGGGGCCTGAACTCTGGGCCTGGGTGCTGTCCCTCAGCTCTTCAGCTCAAGGCTAGCGCTCTACCACTTGAGCCACAGCGCCACTTCTGGCTTTTTCCTTTTTGCTTATGTGGTGCTGAGGAATCGAAGCCAGGGCCTCTGGCATGCAAGGCATGCGCTCTACCACTGAGCCACCTTCCCAGCCCCTCTTCTTTCATTTCTTGAATGGAGTTTTGTGGCTTCTCTTTACACCCACAAATCATGATCTACAGTTATGATCAGCTCAGCATTAATACTGTAAATGCTCTATGTTAATTCAGAATAATTATGACACTCTAAGGGGAAGAAATGCTTAGAATTTCCTTCACAACTTTTAAAGTCATTGTACATTTCCTCTACAAAGGTTTTCCCAAGACATACGATTAGTGGCATCTAATTGTTCAGCTATTCCTTAACAGCATCTCTACTATAGTTTACATGCTTCTGTTGGTTCATATGGTGTAACTCTTGAAAAACAGCAAAAAAGGCAGTCATAAATAATATTCAATGTTGATAGGTGAAAATGGAACTAGAAAACAGTTTCACGGACTTTCCTGCCCAGACTGGTTTTGAACCACGATCCTCAGATCTCAGCCTCCTGAGTAAAGAATTGTTTTTTATAAGTTGAAAGAGTATAGTTCAAAATAATAATAAAAAATGTAGTATAAAAATAATAGAAATGTAGTATAGTGACTCCATGAACCAGTAACATAGTCATTATCAAATATCATGTTCTGTGCATCAATTATGGGCCATATTTTTATATGGCCGATAGCACAAGGGGTTCATCTGCACCAGCACTACCACAAACCCATGAGCATTGCCTTGCACTGTCACCTTTGGATGGCTAGATCACCACTAGGCTATAAGAATTTTAATTTTGGGCCATGACAATTTTATGGGACCAACATCATGACTCTTATAGAAGGGCCTACAACCATGGCAATGAGCAAACTCCCACAATAAGAAGTGATGTGTGTAGACCTGAGTACTACAATGCTGAGCATAACGGCCAAACACCAAAAAATAACTACTGCATAAAATCTTGTATATAAATTAAACAAGGAAAATTGGCTTATGGTGTCACAAGTCAGTATGATAGTTACCTTTTTAGTGGGACAGGAAAATAATGACTGGGAGATACACAAGAAGGATTTCTGGAATGCTGGTATGTTAATCTTTGAAAGATTATTAAGCTATATGCTTGAGATTTCTGCATGCATTTTGTGCTTCAATAAAAAGCTTCCTTAAATATATGTATATATATATCATCATTTAGTGACATGTACTGAAAAGAGACTTAAATGATTTTCTTACAACAGCATATACATGATGTATGAAGGAAATTATGGCACAGGCTTCCAACCTGGCAGAAAAATGAGTCTCTTTTTTTCTCTTTCAAGCAGGCACTTCATATTACATCAAGTACAAATTGTTAATGGTGGAATTTCTCTTGGACAGAGGAAGGAGGGGAAAAAAATCAAGAATTCCTCATTCTAGAGGAATGTGATGGCTAGACTAGGTTTAGGAAGCTTGAATTATCTCTTCCAGGTCTTACAATGCAGTTTTGCAGAAAGCATCATAAATTCTCATTAAAAAAAATAAGATTAATGAGATATCCTGTAGATGTTTAGAATGATGAGATAAAAGCCAAAGACTTGTCCTAGAGACAAATTCCTGAAAAAATATAAGCCCAGACTGAAAAACATTCCAGTGTAGTAGCTAGTACAGTCCTTGTGGCCATTTCCCCTTCTCTGATTCATGGGCCTGCCTATAACCTTCAAGAGACATTATTATTTTTAGGGTGAGCTCCCATATGCTATGTTATTTCACAAAGTTGTTCTGGCAAGTTCATGGGATGGCACACCATCAAACAGAGGTTTGTAGGATGGCAGGATGGACCTACACCACACATCCACACTCCAGTTCTGTCTGCTCTGGACCAAGTCAAAACATATGCAATGCCTCCCCGCGCCCCTACATCTACAGAGCAGCAGACAAGCTTCTGGCCAATATAGTTTTCCTCTGGTACTGCAGGGACTCCAAGTGAAATATGAAACACACTAGGTGAAAATCTTTGATATTTTTGCATTTGGCATGCTTATGAAATATGATGCATGTGAAGTCAAAATACTTAAGAAGAGAGATTTTTATGGAATGTCTCTTACTTAAGTGTGCTTGCCAAAATAAACACAGTATATTTCATGTCCAGCTTCATGCCCTACTTAATAACTGTTGTCCCTGTTATAATTAAAAGTCAGCAAAAGTTTGGGCAGTAATTTCTCAATGTCCTGAGTTTTAAGTTATGATTTTGAAGATTCATTTTAACATATATGCTGGCTGGGGATGTAGCTCAGTAATAGAGCACTCACCCAATAGTCACAAAGCCCTGGGTTCAAAATTCAGAGCACCACAAATAAATAAAATAAAATGTACATGTCAATGGCAAATATAAAAATGACAAAATATATAAAACATAAAGATGCAAACCATAACGATCATATATAGGGAGCTAATAAACAAATTTCTATTTACATAGATAGAAATTTCTAAAGAAAAAATATCCTTAGAAGTTATAATAGCCAGGCACTGGTGGCTCACACCTCTGTAATCATCTACTCAGGAGGCTGAGATCTAAGGATCACGGTTCAAAGCCAGCCTGCACAGGAAAGTCCGTGAGACTTTTATCTCCAATTAACTACCAGAAAACCAGAAGTAGCACTGTGGCTCAAGAAGTAGAATGCTCGCCTTGAGCTGAAGAACTCAGGGACAGCACCCAGGCCCAGAGTTCAAGCTCCAAAAAAAAAGAAGTTATAATAATATAGTATGTTAGCATATACTTCCTCTAAATAGCTGTCAAAGAAAACCAGTAGAAAGTAACTGAATTTTTCAAAGGAACCAGACAATGTATGATTATATCAAATAACTTTCTAGGGAATACATACATAATTTATCTATTAAGAGCTTACATTTCCTTTTCTTGTAAATTCTATGAACCTGATAACATGAAAAGGAAGTAACTCTCAAAATGAGTTCAAATATTAGGAATAGAAATATGTAAATCATTTAATATATACAAAGGGAGGTTTTCTTCATGTCAAAAATTGTTTTTAAGACCATTTTAACTGAAAAGGAAGTAACCATCAAAGAAAGTAGTCATCAAAATGAGTTTGAATACTAAGAATAAAAATATATAAAACACTTAACATATATGAAAAATGTTTTCTTATGTCAGAAGAGTCTTGCATTTGCTTTGTTTTGTCACTGGGGTTTGAACTCAGGGTTTCACACCTGCTTGAAGGCATTCTAGCACTTGAGCCATGCCCATAGCCCTCTTTGCTTTAGGTTCTTTCCAGATAGGGTCTCTTTCTTTTTGTCTATTACTGGCTTTACACAAGGATCCTCCCATCTCTGCCTTCTGCATGTTGAGGACTATAGATGTGTACCACCATGGCAGCTTATTTTTTTTTGAGATATGGTTTTGCTAACATTTTGCCGGATTGCCACTCAAATCATGATCTATGTCCACCTCTTAATATCTAGAAGTATAGGCATAATCCACCAAATCTGGCTCCAGAAAATATTCACAAAAGTGTCTTTATATAAGAAAATGACACATTATTTAAGTTGAAATACTAGGTTTCCTTGGACCTTAGTTAAAAATTGTGTTACATGAAAAGATGCTCATGTATTTCATTACTGCCCCGTAGGTCACAGAAAGCTGAAAGCAATCTTTGGGAAAAGAGAAATAAATGAGACGCTGAAACTTTAAGCTGGAGAAACTAGCTTATCTACACCAGCTAATAAGAGTAGACACATTCCTAATGTATGCAATGGCAAAAAAAGAGAGAGGCAATTAAAAGTAAGATAGAAATAACCTCAGAAAGTCAGCACAACTTCAAGAATTAGAATGACACAAATGAAACCCACCCACACTGAGATTATACTATACTCCCACTGGAATAGCTAAAGCAAAGAAGGCTGATCAGTAACTGTTGACAAATATGAAGAGAAACTGAAATACATTGCTGGTGGGAATGAAACCCAGAACCATCTTATATGTGCACTAATCACATGACCCAGTAATTCACACCTAAGGTTTTACCTAAGATGATGAAAGTTTATGTCCACACAAAACCTTGTGCATAGGGGTTCACAGCAGGTCTGCTTGTATTCAGCACATCTGCATGAATCTCCAACAGGTGAATGGATGAACTATGACAAACCAATGCATAGGGGTTCACGGCAGGTCTGCTTGTATTCAGCACATCTGCATGAATCTCCAACAGGTGAATGGATGAACTATGACAAACCAATGCATAGGGGTTCACGGCAGGTCTGCTTGTATTCAGCACATCTGCATGAATCTCCAACAGGTGAATGGATGAACTATGACAAACCAATGCATAGGGGTTCACGGCAGGTCTGCTTGTATTCAGCACATCTGCATGAATCTCCAACAGGTGAATGGATGAACTATGACAAACCAATGTATCCATATAATTAAACCTTACTCGGCAATAACAAATGTCTGATTATATCAAACAACATGGGCTAAGGTCCTCATATGACACTACGTGAAAAAGAGCCAGACACAAAAGAACAGATACTATATAATCTCACTTACATTAAAAAAACTCTAAAAATAACAAATTAATCTACAATGACAGGAAACATTACTGTTTTGTCTAGAGCAAATGTGACTGATTAGAAAGGGAAAAGGAATAGAATTTGGCGTGGTGAAGGAAAATATACTACACCTTGATTATAAGAGTAGTTGTAAGCTGCACACCAGTGGCTCATGCCTGTAATGCGACTCAGGAGGCTGAGATCTGAGGATCATGGTTTGAAGCCACCCTGAACAAGAAAGTCTGTGAGACTCTTATTTCCAATTAACCACCAGAAAACTGGAAGTGGTGCTGTGGCTCAAGTGATAGAGCATTAGCCTTGAGCTGAAGAGCTCAGGGACAGCACCCAGATCCAGAGTTCAAGCCCCACAACCATTAAAACAAAAAAAAGTCACCTTAAGCCTAGCCCAATTTGGATTTCACCGCTTCCTACCTATGGAGCCCACAGACTTACAATCACCTTCACCTTGAACAAGGCCCAGCCTCCCACCACCACAACCACGCCTTTCAACCAGCCACTTTCACATATCTGACCATTGTCCATGCTGAGAAAAAAATGACAACATGAGTGGGAGAGTCTTCACCTTACACAATCTGCCTACCTTAAAAAAACAGCTGTGAGTGTAACCAAAATACTAGTTTTATTACCAATGGACGAAACAATTACAACAGTTATTTATCTACTTTGTTACTATATGCTTTTCTTTCTATAGTACTTGTAGCCCTTTTCCCAATATGCCATTTCATTGAAAGTTATCATATACATTTGTTTTCTTTTTCCTCTTACAATAAAATATAAGCACACAAAGGCAGGAATCTTTGTTTTGTTCACTGACATAGTCACAGTCTGTAGTCTGTAACTGTGTCATAGTAGTAGCTGATATAATTTCATTACATTAAGCTTTCTGTATCATTCAATGGATAGAGGCCATGGCTACTCAAATGAGTTAACTAACATTACTGAATTAACTGAAGGCAATGGTCCTACCTGACTACTGGACTGCTTCGTAAATTAAATGGGATGGTGTGGTTCAGGTGCTTAGAACGCATTGTCTGGCATAAAGAGAGAACACACTATTAGCTAGAAACACAAAGAACACAAGCAAAGTTGAACCCTGTTAAGAAAGACAAACTCCAATCAAGCATTTCTTCCTTCCAGTGGTCCTTCGGTCTTTATTTCTCTTCTCGCTTCACAAACCCATTCTTATTAGAGCTAATGCCTTGTGATGGGGTGAAAAGCTGACGGTTCTCAAATCCTGGTTAGGCTTTCTGTAGTTCTTTCTTCTACAGTCTTAGTGAGAGCGAGTCACAATTCTAACCAGGTCTGAATCATATCCTGGCTCAACTTGAAGACTGGCCTCCATTTGAACATTGAAAAAGATTAAGATTACTTTCCTGAATGCTAGCTTACAAAGGAAATTTCAGATAAGATATGGCATGGAGCATTCTTTCTACTACATATATATTTAATATATAATATATAAATCGCATAAAATAATATGTATTTAAATATGAATATTATATATATATATATATATATAAACTTGGTACTTCCCTTAATTGGAAGTGGATGTGAGGATAGAAGAAGAAAAAAATTGCAAAACAATATGGGTTGTACAATCATAGTGAAAAAGGCAACAGCCCAAATGGGGGAGTCATAAACTCCCACTAATGCTTGAAGCAAAAATAAGTAAATAAAAGAAATAAACAACAACAAAAGCCACCATTGTGCTTAGAAAGTATCAAAAGGAAAACAGAAGTCTTTGGTATTGTGTGGATACAATATAAAAGGGTTCAAGTTAGCCAGAAGAAAAGTAATTAAATCATACAGCTATTCCGGAACGTGCCCGGTGGCGTCAAGATTAAATTTTCTCTTTGCATATTAAAGCACCCTGAGGAAAAGAAAACAATGAGGACCGAGTCCTGCAAAGTTCACGAGCTGTTAGTATTCCTTCCAAGTTTAAATGGATAGATGGCTCCCGGTTCATTTAATGGAGAAATGGAATGGCCCCTCTTTTCAATGAGCTAAGTGTAAATTAACCTGAAAGAAGCAATTTCGTCTTGTCAGGGTGCTGCTAATTTAAACAAGATGACCGCCCCACGCCACGCAGGGTCCGCCCCACACCACGCAGGGTCCGCCCCCCCCCCGCCCCACGCCATGCAGGGTCTGCCTCCCCTGTCCCATGCCACCCAGGGTCCGGCCCACACCACGCAGGGTCCGCCCCACGCCACACAGGGTCCGTCCCACGCCACGCAGGGTCTGCCTCCCCGCCCCACGCCACGCAGGGTCTGCCTCCCCGCCCCACGCCACACAGGGTCCGTCCCACGCTACGCAGGGTCTGCCTCCCCTGTCCCACGCCACCCAGGGTCCGCCTCCCGGCCACACAGGGTCCGCCCCACGTCACGCAGGGTCCGCCCCCACGCCACGCAGGGTCCGGCCCCCCGCCCCACGCCACGCAGGGTCCGGCCGCGGCTCCCCGGGGCCTGCGCAGCCCTCGGCCGCTTCCCCAGGGGCAGAACCCGCGGCGAGCTCGCTGGGCCCGGGGCGCCCGGCCGCAGGACCACGGCCTTCCCCTCGCAGCTTTGCGGCCGCCCTGAGGGGCGCGCTGAGTGGACGTCCCCGTGGACGGGGCGGGAGGGGCGCTCGTGGAGCCTCCCTCGTGGGGACAGCACCAGCCCCGGCGTGAGTCACCCGCCCAGGCGGCGGCCGGTGCGCCTCCGTCCGCTGGACGCGCGGGCAGAGCTGGCCCTGGGCCAGTGCGCATTCCACGCCACACTGAAGTAAGGAGGTCGGGTCTGGCCGGCGCCATCTTGGCCACAGGGCAGACGGTAGGGTCGGCCATCTTGTCTCCGCGCTGGAGGAAGGAAACGCCCGCCTCCCAGGTGATGGGCGGGCACTTGGCTGATAGGTTACTGAATCTGTCAGTCCCAGGGCCTGGGCCTGGGCATTTCCGGTGGACCCGCCCGGATGTCTCCGCGATCGTGTCCTGTGTCGAGTGTCCTGTCTGCTGGCTCGTCTCCGGTCGCCATGGCGTCCCGATGCAGCGCGCCATCGGAGCTGAACTGGTTCGTTGGTATTGTGTTTGTTCTTTCTTCCCTGTCTGGTTTGTTTCCTAACCGTGTTAAGTGACTGTGGGGCTGCAGGTCTCTGTAACGGCGCGCGGCCTGCAGCCCGCCCCCGGATACTAAAGACTCCAGTACTCCATCTTCCCAAGTAACTACCTTACCACACCAGGAAGGACGAAGAGCAGCCCGGGACACACGGAGAAGGGGAGGCGCGGGCCCTGAGCGCCGGCCTGGGGATCCCGGACTCCTCCCGCCTCCTCCCACCTCCCATCGGGTTCAAGCGCCACTTGCCCATCCTCCCCTCCCCTCGGGGAAGCCGCCCTGCTGACATCTCAGCTCTGTCGGGTCTGGTGTGTTTAGGTGGAGTTGCGATGCTAAGCTCCAGAGGAGACCGCAGGCCGCAGGGATCTCCCTTGAGGAAGACAGACAGGGCAGCTCCATGGAGGAGAAGCGCTCCGAACTTGGCCCATGCAGAAGAACTTGAATTCAGGGTGACTCGCATTTGACTCCCAATTAAGAATTTTCTTATCTCCTTTCAAACATAGTTGTTCCTTTACATGGACGCTTATAAATTGGTTCCAATGGCAATTCTAAAAAAGAGCATAAAATGCTGAGTACAGGAAGCGTTGGCCGCATACAATACCACCTTTTCAAGTTTAAAAAATAATCATCATGTGCAGGACTCTAGTAGCTCACTTTTAACATCCTAATTATACAGGAGGCTGAGACCCAGTGGATCATGATTTGAAGCCAAGTTGGGCAGAAAAAAGTCTTAAGAGACTCCATCTCTAATGAACCAGCAAAATGCCAGGCTGGAGGCATGCCCTAGTGGTAAAGCACCAGTCATATACAAGAAAGCTACATAAGGCTCTGAGTTCAAACCCCAGTACCAGCACCAAAAAGAAAAAAAAAAGTGTAGCAAGCTTCTTACAAGTTATCCATCCATCATTCTTTATCAGTCAAATAAGTTTTCAGTAAAATAGGGATCCATATCATTGGTTTCCATATTACTGGTTTTTATCGCAGAATGGGGAATAGAGGATTATTTTGATTTGTGTTTCCTTGGGAGAGTTTTGCATTTTCTACACTGAGGCCATATTTCTTTTGTAATCAGAAAATAAAATTAATAACTATTAGCAAAATAAGTTTATTGACATTATGCTGTGGGGTGTTAGGTAGTACCATTATTCTTTCTGAGAAAAACCATAATTTCCTTTCAGAAGGAAAAACAAAAGTTTGTAGAATTATGTAACCAAACTCTGGTCAGCATCTCACTGAAAGAATTCTCTTCCAATGTCTTTTATGACCCCAACTATTAATTCAGCACATTTCCATGTTCTCTGCTCTGGGTGGCACATTAATTTCCTCCACTGACTTCCAGGGCATTCTGTGGGTGGACAGGGCTTCTGGCGAGAGGAACCAGCCCGGCCTGGGAGGCCATCAGCATCTTCCTAATTCTTTTCATTGTTTACATAGCACAGAAATATGATTTATTTTGGCCAAGAAAGCATTTGTTTATTAAATTCTTAAAATGTTGGTGGCCTTCAATTATGGAGGACTTCATTTAGAAGAAAACACATGCTGGGGGTTGGCAGAGCCCAAAACATTTAAAATACTAAAAGGGATAGCGATCAAAAGCATTTGATGTCTAATGTACTGCATGAGGACAGCAGTCAATGAAATTGTGTTGTGTGAGATTTTGGTTAAACAACTACTGCTTCACTGCTGCCGTCCTGCAATGAGGTTGGAAGTGAGGAGAGCCATGGTAACATGTCATTACAGGGTCCATGTCTCCATCTCTGTGACTCAAACAGGCACAATAAAACACACTCCAAAACGATTAGTCACATTTGTCTCACATCCAGTCAGGTCACTTGTCCCACTTGAGATGTGCATACATTTGTTACTAATTTCATTATTGCTGCTGAGGATGTTTATAAGTGGCAGTCTATTAAAAAGTATTCTACATATTCACAATATAATTTTTTAAAAGGCCTCAACTTCCCTTGGGAACTTCTGATTTATTCCTATTCACTCTGACACTCCTGGTGTGCAGAACAATGTAAAACCAGATGCAAGCTGTCATCCACTAATGAAAGAATAAAACCATGAGATCCTTCTGTTTTGTTTTTTTTGGGGGGGGGGAGGTCTGGTCGTGGGGCCTTAACTCTGGGCCTGGGTGCTGTCCCTCAGCTCTTCAGCTCAAGGCGCACAGCGCCACTTCTGCTTTTTTCTTTTTGCTTATGTGGTGCTGAGGAATTGAACCCAGGGCCTCATGCATGCAAGGCAAGCGCTCTACCGCTGAGCCACCTTCCCAGCCCCTCCTTCTGGTTTCATAGTGTTTCACCAACTCCATAAGGAACAATGAAGGATCAATGAGCATTATTTCTCTGAATTTATGATATAGTAATTTGTCCTCTAAAAGTTCCATAGTCACTTTTCTTTATGGGCACTGACACCTACCTAAATAGAAGGTGCAAAACGGTATCAGCTAAGAAAGTGTTAACATTAAGGGGCTCTGAGCCGCTCATAATACACAATGCCAAGGTTGACTCACTTCTCCAGATTCTCACTAATACATACTGTTAACTAAGTAATATGTTATGGAATGGACATGTAAATAATTATATGCCCCAAAACATGTATAGCCACCATAGTGCAACTTCATTATAAAAGTATTAAAGTTATGGAGACAGGACAGGAACTTATGGCTCACATCTGTAATGCTAACTACTCATGAGGCTGAGATCAAGAGGAACATGATTTGAAGCCAGTCTGGGCAGAAGAGTTGGTGAGACTTCCTCTCCAATTAGCAAAATGCCAGGCTACATAATGAAAATGCCATGGTCACCATACTTAGGACCATGAAGTGAAATCTCATAGTGCTCTTAATAACATTGCTTCAAAGATTAGTTAAGGACATTTTTATATACCTTTAGTCATTTTTAAACCTTAGGAAGGAGGTGTTTAAGTCCTTTGCCCATTTTTTAACTGGTGTGGCTCAAGTGGCACAGTACCAGTTGTGATTTTTTTAAGCTAAATAATAATTCGGTCCTGTGAGTTTAAGCCTCAGTATTCCCCTCTCCCCTTCCAAAGGTAGACAGAATAACAGAAATAACACATTGGTAGCACATACCTTAATCCCAGCATCAAGAAGAAACAAATTCCCCTTCAGACGGAAGGGGCTGAGGTGAGAGGATTACTAGATGGTAGTGGGCCTGAGTTAGATAGTAAGACCTTGTTGTTTTTTTTTTTAAAGAAAGCAGGAGGAAGGAGGGGGGGGGATAAGAAGGAAGAGAGGGAGGGAAGAAGAGAAGGTGAAAGGAAGAGGGTAAGGAGGGAGGGAAAAGGAAGAAAAGGGAAAAAGACAAGAAGAAGAAAAAGAAAAAATTTCTTTTTCAGGTGGGTCACTGATAATCTGTACAAGTGATACTGCTTTATCCTGCAACTTCACAAACTTATTGATCTGAACCAGTTTTTGTGGAACCTATAGTTGCCTACATACAGGATCATGTCATCTGCAAATAGAAATTATTTTACTTTTTCTTTCAATTTGGCTTCTTTTTTGTTTCTTTTTCCTATCTGTTTGCTCTGGTGACTATTTCCAATACTGTGAGGAATAAAAGTGATGCGAGCAGCCATCCCTACCTTGTATTGGGTCTTCATGGAAATGTTTTTAGTTGTTCTACATCAATTATGTTGGTAGGTATAGTTTTGTTTTAATAAATGAACTTTTGTGCTAAAGAGCATTCCTTGTGTGTCTAAATGCTGAGAGTTCTTTTCAAGAAAGCATGGTGAGCTTTGTCAAATGCTTTTTCTGCCTCAATTGAGATGATTATGTAGATTTTATCTTTCATTCTGATGATAGGAAACATCATATTGATTTATTGGCATTTGTTAAACCAGAGTTGTTTGCCAGTGCCGGATTCCACTTGGCCATGATATAAAATCTTCATGATGTGTTCAATTCAGTTTGCTAATATTTTACTAAGGATTTTTGTGTCAACATTTGCCAGACATTAACATATTTAAATTGAACAATATACTACTGAAAAGCCAGTGGGTCAAAGAAGAAATCAAAGGAGAAATTAAAAGATACCTTGAGACAAATAACCATGAAAACACAATGTAACTAAACCCATGGGATGTAACAAAAATCCTAGGGAAACATTTTCATAAATGTCTACATTAAAAAGAAAAATAACCAAAACAAACAGCCTAACATTTTGACTCAAGAAGCTAGAAAAAGAAAAAAACTAACCCCAAATTTAGCAGAAGGAAGGAACTAAAAAAGATCAGAACAGAAATAGAGAATAGAAAAACCATAAACAGTATCAATAAAACTGGCTCTTTGAAAAAGAAAACAAATCAACAAACCATAATCAGACTAAGAAAAAAGAAAGAGAAGACTCAAAGTCAGAAATAACAGTGGAGCCATTACAACAGATGCCTCAGAAATAAAGAGGATCCTCAGAGACTATTATAACATTATTTGACAACAAACTGTAATCAGGAGGAAGTGGATAAATATCCACCTATTAAGATTATATTGGGAAGAACTAGGAAGCTTGAAAAGACCAACCATGAAGAGACTGAAGAAGCATTTCAAAATTTTACAACAACCAAAAACAACAACAGAGCTCGGACCACATGACTTGATTAGCACCAATTTCTTAAACTCTTCCTCCCCTCAAAAATAGAGCTAGAGAGAATATTTCCAAACATGTTTTATAAGGTTAGTACCATCTTGATACCTGAGACAAAGACAAAAAATTCCAAATAATACAAATCCTATAGTTCATATATTTTACAAGTTATTTTGCATTATTATGTTAGCATTTTGTAAGATGTATATATGGGTCTATAGGCCTTCTTATTCCTCAAATTAAAACCATAATTTTAGCTGGGTGCTGGTGGCTCGTGTCTATAATCCTAGCTAATCAGGAGGCTGAAACCTGAGGATCATGGTTAGAAGCCAGCTTAGGCAGGACAATCCTTGAGACTCTTCTCTTCAATTAACCATCAGAAAATCAGAAGTGGAATTGTGCTTCAAGTGGTAGAGTGCTAGCCTTGAGCAAAAGCTTTGTATCCAGGCTCAGAGTTCAGGTCCCAGGATCAGCACACACACACACAATTTTTAAAAAGTTAAAAATACTTTCAAAAGTGCTCTACTGAGAGAGTCTGACATGTTCAACCTTGGTTGTCTTTTTGCATACATAGTAAAGAACACTGATGAAATGACTTCTCAAAACTTCAGTTTTGGATTATGCAGGTTTACTCTGCAGTTTAGAGGCCACACATTCTATCAAGGCTGGAGAGTGTGCCCTTCTTGTCGGTTAGCCAACTACACTTTTGAAACTATCTGAATCGAGTGGTTAAATCACATATCCAAGAATTACTTTCAGTTACAATGAATAGGGACAAAGAGCCACTTTTTTTTTTCAATAGCTTCTTACTATTAACCAAATCTTGGTTTTCCAGATGTACTTATTTCTGGCATATTCTGTGGACAATTTAAAAAGCCACTAGCCTGCCTTGCTCCTTGGCCAACAGGGAACTCATTTGGCTCTGGCCAGTTATTCTACAGCTACCAGGTACCAAGGGTGTTGAATTTTCCAGACCCTGTGCTAATACTGAGACCACGATGTAAGATCATCTCAGGCCTACCTACAACCTAAGAGGAATCAACAAGAACAATAGTACCATGGAGACATGAATAATACTGTGAATTCTACAAGAGAGAGACTTAGTCTTGACTTGGGTTGAAGGAAAGGCTTTCTGGAGGAAGTTGTGTGTAATTTAAAATCTAATAGCAGTTGTATTCCAAGATTGGTCTTCCTTTGATTCCCCAGTGGAAACATTTTATCTGGACACATACATATTCTGAATAAAGACTATCTTCAGTTAAATTAAGTCAAATAATTAATGTTTAACAAATGAAATATGAAGAGGAACTCATGGTGCTTCCGAATTGTACTGTCATCTTCCCTTTCCTGATTTTCTGCTGTCAGGATTGCAGTTGTGGTAAGACATGCTGGGCCAAGGCTATTGGCCACGTCTGTATTGATATATAGCTCTATGGCTTACTAACTATGTGACCATGGGCCCTTTTCTTCCTTTCACTGTTTGTTCCTTATTTAGAATATGTATTGATATCACTGTTGTGGTTAGAGGTGATACTAGGTACAGAATAATTATCACTACATCTACCAGGAATAAAGGCTTGAATCTCACTTTTCCTGTTGGCTTTTCACTAGAGAAGCTGGCCTTTCCCAAAAATAATGGACCAAATAGATTCAAAGACTGGAAAGAAATGTCACATAGGATGCTAACAAGAGAAAGCTCTTTGAAGAAACAAAACTATGTAATTCTAGGTAGCATAACACAAGAGAAACAGACACTCACGACACTCCACCATGTTCCCTGTTGGCCTAAGAGAAGCGGGCTGGTGCCTTTTCAAATTGTGTATGGAGTATGTCAGAAATAGTACACCTGAAAAATCAAGATTTGGTTAATAGAAGCTACTGAAAAAAAAATCGCTCTCTCCCTATTCACTATAATTCACTGAGGAAAAGCTCAGTTGTAGACAGAAGTAAAGCTGCCTACCACTGATAGAATGCTTCCCTGAAATGAAAAAATATGATCTCAAGTTGCCCCTGAGGAAGTACTAAATTGACCATCATCCTTCCACAAAATCAACACATGTTAAAAAACTCTCTCTCAACTGAGTATAGCTCTGTTTGGAGACTATCATGACTCCAGTGGTAGTCTCGGCTTCATGCACGGGATCTGTGACTTTTTCAAGATGGAAACTTATTCTTCTCAGGAAGTTTCTTAGTCTTCTTAAGCCTTTTTTAAAAAACCAATAAACAATGAGCATGTGACAATTAAGATAGAATTCTTTTTCATAGGAAAACAAAATATGTCTCAGTGTCTTTAGATTTCTACTCATAAGAAAAGAACCCTTGATGTCTTTCTTTACCCTTTAATAAAAAGGAAAATATGTTCTGTCTTAAAGGACATGGAGCCCTGAGTTCCATTTGAGTTAATATATACTAATAACTATTCAAATATACTTGAAATACATGTTTTTATGATATTTTAAGTAGATAATCGCCTCATAGCTAAGGAAAACAAATGCAAACACCAATGGTTGAATCAAGTGAAACTTATGGTCACATGAAATACAAATAGATTTTTTTTTTTTGGGTCCGGTTGTGGGGCCTGAACTCTGGGCCTGGGCACTGTCCCTCAGCTCTTCAGCTCAAGGCTAGCACTCTACCACTTGAGCCACAGCGCCACTTCTGGCTTTTTTCTTTTTGCTTATATGGTGCTGAGGAATCAAACCCAGGGCCTCATGCATGCAAGGCAAGCATTCTACCACTGAGCCACCTTCCCAGCCCACAAATAGATTTTAACATAAGAAAGCATTCCCTTATATCCAACATGTATTCTAAGCTTACGTATATAAAAATATCTGTACTGTCTATAAAATACCCAGGTGTTTACAACCATTAACAAATGAAAATGCTTGCAGAACCCCAAGGCCTTGGCCAGCGCATAAAATTTAGACCTGGTTCCAATAACAACAACAAAAGAGAACCAAGAATTCTGTATTAGTATGCTACATAGTTTGAAAATAAAAGAATATATGCAATTCATGAATTTTAGAATAGGGGAGACTTGTGATCTTGAATTGCACCATTACAAATAATTGCTCATTGTATTATGTTCTATTAAATAAGATATATTGTTGCCTTAAATTTAAGCATTCCTTTAACCCAAATATTTTACTGCTAAGGTTTTGTCTTAATCTGTCAGAAAAGTCTTTCAGAAATGTCTCCTTCTAGACTGAGTAGGTAAATACTATTTCAAAATAACATTTAAGGGTCTTACAATAAAGATTTTTTAAAAATAATATAACATGTTCAATGTTTTCTAAATGATGCTTGAAATATTTAGTTTACAACAGTTAAGTGATCATATATTTAAGTTTAACCTAACTGAATTGGTATGCTTATCTCTCATAATTTAAAGAAGTGTTTTGCCAGCCTGTCAAGTTGCCAAAATCACACACATCTTAGACTCTTTGAAGATTAAGTGTATCTTGATTAAAGTAGCTTGCATTGAATAAGTAAGTCTTGATATTTTATACTACTCTTGAATTTAAAACATCTAGAATTAAAACATTTTTCATTCAAGCATAAGTAAAGACGTGTTTTGGCGGTTCAATTTAGTTGCCACACATTTAGTTAAATAATAAAAACACGTATTCATTGAGGACTTAAACTTTCCTACAGGGTGGTCTTGATATGAGTCAAGCCAAGAAATTAATTCTTAGTTTCCAAAACACCTAATGCTTACAAAAGTAATTCTATAGGTGTGTGGGCTTCAATTCTGTGAATTTCTCATATCTTCCATATTGTATTAATTGTTCAGAATTAAGCATTATTCTGTAAGGCTGAGATAGAGTTAATTTAATTGACATAGTTGTGACCACTCTGTTCATGAGGTAATGTCATGATGCAGGCTGTTTTCCATTATTTTATAATTAAGGACCATTCCTGCACACCCACTGTCCCATTAGCTCACCCTTCCAATTCCATGAAAAGAAAATGGATTGGTAAATCATCATGTTGCAGCAGATTCACATAGGAAATCAACATTTTCTAAAGAAAATAGCATATGCTGTAAAAATCACAGATTACGTAATGACCACTAAAGAAGGCTATTTCTTTTCATGTAATATGGACCAACAAGGTGCCATACGAGAAGACAAACTTTCAGCTATTTTGAGAAATCCACCCAAGCAATTCCTGTTGCAGGCACCAGGGGCTCAGCCCAGCCCAGCTCCCTCGTGGATGGACTCAAATGTGCAGAGAGCAAATCGGTTAAGTGGGGGCATCCACAGAGCCTTGGGGAGATCAAGCTAAATGGACAGAGACTATAGTGACGATGGCAGATCACAGTATCTGCACCTGGCTGCAGATGATGGAATTTTCCATTGTGATTCACTCATGATTCAGGACCAATTGTAGCCATTTAGCAGATATACTTATCTGTAAGAAATTCTCATAGATGCCATCTACCAGCTGGTATTGATGTTCTAAGAGTTTTACATCTAACAATAATTTTTTGAGTTAAATCAACACAATATGTATAACACAATAAGACAAATATTTCATAGTCTTCTTTGTGATGAATTAGTTACAAAATAGCTTTCATAGTTGTAATGAATTATAAGTGGCTTAAATATAAATGGAAGATAAATCAGTTATAGAGTTTATATGAATTAAAGTGTAATTGTATTCACATAGTAAATTTAAGAGAATATAGTATGAGAACAATACAACCTAAGTAAATGTGCCACTGGTGGACTTAGTCATTGCCTCTTATCCTATGTCCTTCTCCTAAGTTCCTTTCCCTGGGCTCAGTACATGGGCCTTCACCTTGAGCAGAGAACATTGCCATTGCAGGTGGGCCAAAGACTTCTCAGGATGCTCAGGTTCTGCATGGCAGACATGTCATTGCTGTTAGAAAACACCTGCTTCTGCCTGCCCATCAGCAGGTCATCAGTTCCTTCCTCCATTCTCATCAATGCCAAGACCACATTTTTGTAACAGCTCTACCCTGAGAAGAATACAATTTCAGAAAATTCAAAAACACTTATAAATGGAAATCTTGTCTTTCCTATAGAGTTTGGATTTTATTCTGGACTAAAAATTCCATGGAGGGATTCCTGCAAGAAAGTCACATAAAATGACAGGTGGTAGTGGGTACAATGGAGTAGAGTCAAGGAAATGGAATAAGTATGGAAACAGCAAGAAGTTGTTATAATAAGTCTGGTAAGAGATGTCAGATCCTTAATTATGTACCTATTATGTACCTAGACAATGATTACCAATAGCAGTTGAAATCATTGTATGCAAGGTTCTAGCAATCTTTGTGATGACTAGATTAACACAATAGTACAAAAGGACTCAAAATCTTATTATAAAAAGAGAAACAGCCATATACTACACATTTCCTTGTATGGCGTAGGAATCACCAACAAAACATGAAAAATTTCAATTCAAGCCTCTGTGTTTTCAAAAGATACAGAAATGGAGAAACAGTTTAAAGACACAGAGTAAATCCACAATGTAAAGCATTCTACAGAGCAGTGACCTAATTTGTTCAGCAAATAAATGGAAGCGAAAGTGAGTGGGGAAATTCTCCAAACTAAAGAACCAAGGAAAGTGTTGTCAACCAAATGCGGTGTGTGGTCTCACTTAGTTCTGGATATGAACTGAGTGTAACCGAATATTAAAAAAAAAGAAAAGAAAACCAAGGAAATGTAAACACTTACTGGAAATATGAACACGGTTTTCAGAAATTGTATTTTATTATGGTAAAGATTTTGGGTCTATGTGTTTGAAAATCTTTATTTGGACAAGAATATCCAAATGTTGGCAACTGGTGAAACTGAGTGACCAGTACATTTTGTTATATTTAAGTTCATCTGCAATAAAAAGTTTAAATGTTGGATGAAAGAAGTAATGAGAGAACATGAAGAGATGAATGATTTCAGCAATAGTTAGGAAGATAGGACGTAACAGCCAATCATCCGTAATGTACAGTGAAGATGGTTCCGAAATCTACGAATTGATGAGTAGAATCCTGAAAATGCTACTCAGGTGCAGAGAAAGTGCATGTGTAGAGACAGATTTAGAAGTGAGATGACAGGCTCAGTTTGGGGTTTGCTGAGTTTGAATACTCTTGGCTATATAAGCAGAGATGTTGAACTGAAGTATAAAACCACATATAAAGATTTAAAGAGGAAGTAGAGAGTGAGAAATCACATCCAAATGAACAGACAAAAACCTGTTAAGATTGGAGCTGACAAAAGGAGGAAAGACAAAATTAAGGGAGGAAAAACTGATCAGTAGTGTCGATGAAAGAAGAAAATGAGAGTTTCAGGAAAAACATCATCTCCAGTTTCAGCAAAAAGCATCATCTCCAGTTTTATAAAATAACTAGCAATTGATGCCAGTTCAGGACTGCCAGACAAGGCCATGAATGAATCCACTACTTCTTGTTCTTGGGATCCTAATTATCTCTCAGTACAACAGAGTAGGGAAAAGAACAGGAGGGAGTTTGCCCGTGGACGAACTGCTTCCACTTCTTCCTAAAGGTGGAAAGCAAATGGATAAGTCCAGTGCAATGGTGCACAACGGAGAACACGGCCCCAAACAAACATGGAGCACCCAAAGCCAGAAGGGAAGCATTCCTCCTTTCAGGACTGGAGATAGGCCAGGGAGGCAAGGCTAACACTCACCTGTCAGCGTGATGGGAGACATAACTTGGCAGATGCCTGAAAAAAGGGAGCATTTATTGACAATATGCCATGGCTTTCATAAATTTAGAAAATAAAGAGTGATCAGCCATTATTATCTGTTTTTAAAAAAGAAAAAAGTAGAGCTGGGCGCCGGTGGCTCATGCCTGTAATCCTAGCTACTCAGGAGGCTGAGATCTGAGGATCGAGGTTTAAAGCCAGCCCCGGCAGGAAACTCCATGAGACTCTTATCTCCAATAAACCATAGAAAACCAGAAGTGGCCCTGTGGCTCAAACAGTAGAGCACTTGCCTTGAGCTGAAGAGTGCAGGGACAGTGCCAAGTCCAGCTTCTTGCCATGACTACTACTTCCTCCTCCTCCTCCTCCTCCTCCTCCTCCCCCTTCCTCTCCGGTTCTCTGACACGCAGTTCATTATCCAATTCCTTATATTTAATTCACTTTTTTGTAACAATGAACAGCTCATTTCTGATAATACTTCTGGCCAAAAACCATCTCACTCAGTAAGAGCTTAGGTCTATAACAGAGCTCATGGGATACTATGGACTGGGCCTACGCTACCTCTTTGCTTCATTCCTGTCATTTTCTCAGTAGGCTCTGCTCTGTCATGCAGGCCTCTTTGCTAATCCTTGAACATACCAAGCATGCTTACCTCATTCCCTTTGGCTGGCTCTTCCTATGCTTACAGATAGCTGCGTGCACATGGCTTGTTGCTTGAGGAGGTGTGCCTAAAGATCCTCTCAGCAGACACCTGCCCGGACAAAGTCGATAAAATGTGATCTCCTTCACCCGTTCCCTCTTTCCCCATGATTCCTTAGTTCACCATCAGGCACATTCTGTATCAATTTGCCAATCTTTAGAACAAGTGTTTGTTTGCTCCCTTCTGTGTTCCTAGTCCTCAGAGCACACAGGTGCTAACTTTCAAAAGAAAGAATATCTATAGATAAAGTCACAGTTATCTATGTATCTATAGAAAATTTATAAAAGATCTATCTACTATATCTATACCTACTTTTCTGTCTCTATTATCTCCCTATTTTATCTATCTATCAGCTATCTATCCATCCATCTCCCCTTTGAATTGGCTCTCCTCTATGGGATTACACTGTAGTCCAAGTTCAGGAGACCTGAACCTAGGTACACTTTCAATTGTGCCTTCCCTTCTATTTAACAAAGATTTAGATGTAAACATTCCTTCCACTTTAAGCCTTCAAAAAGTGTCACATCAAACAAGGCCAGCCAGTCCGTAGCATTTATTGAGACGTTGACCACTGTAACCACACAAGATTGACCTAGACTCAGCTGGGGTGTAATTCCTAACTCCTACTGACATTCAGTTCACACCTATTAAAGTCTGATGGTTTTCCACAATGCACAAAGGAAAATCAATGTAACACATACATGCTTGCTAAATAAGATGCAGTGGTCAGAGGCCTCTCCAAAGGAGAATAATGGTTAGAGGAGATTGTGTTAAGCCAAGATTTAAAGAAAGAGGCAAAGATGGATGGGGATGGAGTAGGAAAGAAGAAAGAGTACTTACAAAAGCAAATGACATTTAAATGACAACTGACTTCATTAGCTACCTGCAGTTCATAAACTACAAAACTATGAATTTGACCTCTGATCTCTCTTTTGTTCCTTTAGGTACTTGATTCTATGCCCTCTCTTGAATGTATAGAAATCTATTCTGAACTAAAATACTTCTATACCTTGAATGGCAGGTGGAGTCACTTCATAAACTCTCATGTGATTTTCTCTAGAGACTTGCTTCAGTCACTTAATCTGAAGTGGAGGTGTTTTGTTACTCTCTACCTTGGCAAACCTTTAATGGTCATGATCATAATTTATCACATAAATTGATTTGTGACCTTCTCAGGTGTCTTCCTTATCAGATTAACTATCTGGAGACAGGGGATTGGTACCATTTTCCTTACTGTTTACAATTATTGCTCAGCACCATGACTAACACTATAATCTACTGAAATGGAATTCAATAGTACATATTCTGGGAAGGCCATATATATAAATGGTGTCAAAACCCCAAATAGCTTTATTTTAAACCTTTACCAAATTTGAATTGCCCTAAATTCTTTTACTTTTTAAAGCTGTCCTACTTTTAATGTATAGAAATATATAGCCATCTTACTATATATACACACGTTTACTCACATAAATAACTCCCATACATGGTGATATTTTTAGCTTTACCTAGGAGGTTAATTTCAACTTATATCAAACACTGCATCTTTGATCATTTGTTCATGAGGATCATTCATTCATTCACCCGAAGCCAGGCAAACAACTCTGCTTAGCTCCGGTGGGTGGGGTGGTACTGTAGGGCTTGTCTACAGTGAAATGAGTGCAGCAGTGACCTCTGGTGCAGTTCTATTCTCGCCAAAAGCCTGAAATTCGCTCCTCCAGAAGAGCCTGACCAGACTAGGGTCCCATCTTCTGACCCCTTCTGCAAGTCTGGCTAAGGATGATTTTCACATCCAAGCGAGGGGACAGCCCGGGTCCCCAGTGGCAGTCTCCAAGGGAAAGTCCCAGGGTTCATCCTAGAAAATGATCCAGCGCCCATTCTTGACTCCTAAGAAATTAGACTGTTGAGCTAGCTGCGTGTGCTTTCATGTTTCCTTTGCGGAAGTTGGTGTGCTGGGTAGCGCTGCTCTTCAGAAATTCTATCCATGGTGCTAGGTTCACGCGTGGGCCAAGGCTTTCACGAGGAAGGCAGGCTCACGACGAATGTGCACGTGCTGAAAGAGGATTTTACACCGATCTTTACTTGGGGAAAAGAACACAGCTGATTGGGGGGGTGACTAGTGGGGAACACTTCAGACTGGGTTCTGGGGGTCGCGAATCAGAGGCGACCATGTAAGTGGCTGGAGCCACTTGTGTTCGGCGGTAGCGTCCTCCGTGATTTACAGTGGAAGTGGCCCGGGCAGGAGGAGTTGTGGCCGGGGTCCGGGGCCCTGCGGCGACACAAACACCCCGGCAGGCAGTTCTTCCCAGATACTCTTTAAACACCAAATCCATCAATAGTAAATAAGAAGTAAAACCTCAGCAACGCGCCCGAGCCCGGGACCCGGGTCTGGAACGTGGGGGTGGGGAGGTGCCCGCGCCCGCACCCCGACCGTGCGCAGGGGGTCGGTGTCCCCCGCGGCGAGGCCGCTGCGCCCGGGGCTCGGACGGCCGCGGGGTGTGCGCTGGCACCGACTGCGCGGGCAGCTCCGGCGACCGGGCAGCACCTCCGTGCGCACACCCGGGCGATGCACCGCGGAAGCTGACGGCTCCCGGATTCTCCCAGCAGCCCCCCACCCTCCGGCAGGGGCAGGTGTCCGCGGGCGCGGCGGCCCCAGGGCGGAGGTGGGGTTCTCCAAGGAGGCGCCGGAATCCCGCAACCCTCCGGGAGACGGACTGTGGAGGGGGGACCTGCCACCCCGAACCCCCAGCGCCCTCCCAGCCCCGCACGCGCACGGTGGTGTTCGGGCAGCCCCACGCCGGCTCGCGCCGCACGGGGTCCGCCCGCAACCCGCCCCCCGGGCTGAGGACCAGGTCCTGGGGGACCCCTCCCTCCTCACCTCGGGCAACCCCGCTCTCCCCCGGTCTCCGGGCCGGGATCTCCAGATCTCCCCGTCCCGCCTCGGGCTTGGCCCGGCCGGGAGGGAGAGCCGGGCCGGGGACACCCCCGACGGGGCGCGAGGCGAGCGCCCCCGCCCTTCCCTCCTCCCACCTCCCTCCCCCCCAGCCCGGGCGGGGGCGCGCGGGAAGCGGTGACGTCACGGGGCGCGCGGTGGCGGCGCCTCCCCGCGCGCTGGTTAAAAAGAAGAAGAGAAGAGCGGACGAAACATGAGAGCCGCGCGCGGAGCCGCGCCGCCCGCCCAGGACCCCGCGGCGTCTCCCGCAGCATCTCCCGCGGTGCCTCGCGCGGTGTCTCCTCCAGCATCTCCCG
>NW_012267335.1:2914519-2992335 GCF_000151885.1 Dipodomys ordii | reverse complement strand
GCCCTGCGGGGTGTGTGTGCGCGCCTGCGCGCGTGTTCACAATCAAACCATCAGGTGTCCCGCCCCCCCCCTTCTCCCCATTTTAGGTTTCTTGGGACGTTGCAGTTGTCAAAGACCTGAGAGACTTGGAAAACTTGTGCTCCAGTCTGGCCGGCCCAGGCACTAAAAAAATACCCGGCTGAATCTAATTTTTATGCTCAGTTCACGGTAGATTTCCCTCCATTCTCATGTAAACAGCTCCGACGAATCAACATATGTGTCTGGGTGGTATCTCACTTTGTTTTGTAACAAAAAGCCATATTGCATCATTTAATTTGCTCAAGTCATGCAAATAGGGAAAAAAATCAATAGGACAAAAAGGGGTCGACTTCTCCTCCTCCCCACTAAACTGCTGCCCACACACGGAGCCCTGTTGCTTATGGCAAAAGAATAACAACAACACCATTGTATTTGTTAGTTGGTTCTCTAATGGGTGAAACTAGAGAACATCGTTCTCTTTCAATCCCCGGCTCTGTCCAAATGTCCATGCCTTTTGAGGGAGCGTTTGTCCAGCTCGCTCTATTCCCAGATGAGTGAGAACTGTCTTGCCACAGGGCTTCGGCTGCAACCCACCCTTTATTCTTACCATATGCAGCCGCCGCTGTGAGACCCGGGGAACGGATACTAAAAGCGTTGTATTCCAAACAATGTCATTAAGCGCCAGGATTCTAATTGAATTAAGTTACAAAGCCAGCTACATTCAGATTTCTTAAAGGTTTTTCCCAGGAGCCCCCCAAGAACCCGGAAATTCAGAGAAGGTTTAGAAACAGTTGTCAGGAAAGGTCCCCGAGTGTCTCTAGATGCCTGGGATCTTCCAGGAAGATGCAGAATGAAAACTTTGTTCTCAAATAAATATAGTTGGGAGAAGAGGATGGGTGGCAGGACGGGCAGGGGGAGGGGGAGTTAATCCCTTAAGGGAGCCTATATTTGATTTTCTCTTGAGGAAATCATTTTTTAAGGAAGCAATCTGCCATGACAGCTATCCAAATTCCTTTCTGTTTTATGTGTTTCCAGTAGCCAACAACCCCTACTCTTTTGGAAAGTGTGTCTGAATTAAGTTAGGTCCACTAGACTTTCTTGGTTCCATTGCAAGTGGTTTATAAACGAACAGTACCCAAATTGTTCAAAACAGAGATTCAATAGACTTGTGCAAAGGCATTCTTGACTTCCGTGAGTTCTCAAATTTTAATAGTTTTTAAAACATGTTATTTTATAATAAACATCAGTGTTTCCCTTTTTTTCCATAAGCCTTCCTGGATTATAATATATGTTAGGGTCATATTTCATAATGTGTGTACAGGAGAAATGACGATCATTTGAAAGAACCCTATTTTGTTTGTGAAAGAAAAAAATTCGGATTTTTTTTTTCATTTCTGCAGCTTTTCTAGAAACTGCAGTAGTAGCTTTTTCCTCAGGAAAGAAACTTCTTAGACTTTTAGCATCAAACTCCATAGGAATACTGGGCATGCTTAGCTATGCAAGGAAATCTCTACTAACATGTTTTCTTTAATGAGCTACCACTGAGCTTAAGTCCTTGGACATGGTATAGTCTCATGTTTTACATCTTGGTGTATTTCTATCAAGTTACATATTCTAGATTGTTAACTACCATTAAAAAATAAGTTCTGCCAAAAGTTAGGACAAACATAAGTCTTCGCAATATTTTTTTGCAGCTCTTATGTGCAGCTTGTGACAAGGATCTAATTCCCATTAGCTAAATGGAATCTGGAATCAACTGAAACACTCTCATTTCTAAAACTTGTAGCCAAACAGGCACAGAAGTTCTCTCTACCTTGGGTGGTTTTGCAGCCAAAGCTGTCAAGGAATGGGTGAAAAGTAATTGTTTTCAAGTGTGCCCTTTTACAATCATTTGTTTGCTCTGGCTCTTTCAGGGACAAAGGCTATTGTTGAACACATCCAAAACTAAACAAATAACTCATCCTGGGGTCCCTTTAACAGCTGCCTTAGTACAATGATCTATTTACATATTAGCCTAAAATTGAAACTGAACTCTGTAATGACATAATCCAGCACTATAGTCCGGAGGGGCATGTGTTCTACCCAACAGCTGAACAACCTTGTAGGCATATGATGTTTTAGAAATAACTTTTCTGTGTGTGTGTGTGTGTGTGTACCAAGCCATTTTAAGGCAATATCTCAGTGGACTGTCACAGATTTTCTTCTCCTGTCCCTTTATTGAACCCGTGTGGGTTACCTTGTTTCATTCATTTATAAATAAGGAGAAATACAGAAGCCTTCTGTTGCCTGTTTTACTGTTTATTGATAAGCTATTGTTGTAGGCTAGGCCTTCATTCCGTATTCTAGTATTTATCTCACCTTTCTCTACGTATTTCACTTTCATAGTAGGCAGTGATTAAAGGATGACCTGCCAGATGTTCCAACTTAGTCATCAGTAGCCACAATCATTACTAAGCATGCTGTAATGATGTTTCAAAGTTGTACATGATTTCCAAAGTATATTTAGTTTAAATCACCATAATTTGATGTTTTTTTTTATTTGGCTTTTAAAAATCAAAACAGGAAATTAGCTTAAATTTCTTCTTAAGATTGATGGCATTGTCAGACATAAAGTTGAAGATCTGCATGAACACAGACACATGGCCAAAAACAAGAAAAGGAAAGGAAAGAAAAAATCACTGCCCTCTTCCCCCCCCCCCAACTACTCATCTGTCTAAACCAGTGTTGTAGCTTGGGCTGAGTCAGTTTAATTGACTTCAGTAAGACCATTGGTTCATTGAAACCAAAGCCAGAATGATGGCTCTATCTATCTTCAAATAGGTATGCGCTGCAGCCCTCACACGAAGCAGAATGTGACCATCCTGCTGAGCCGGAACAGCATGCAGCTTTACAAAGAATAATATTATACTTGATTTCCGATACTCGATTTACTGAATCCTCCTTCTGAAACTTTTGATGAGAGATCTTGTGGCCAGGACACATTCCAAATTGTAAAAGATCAAATTCTTTAGGCACTAACATCAAGCTCCTCCTGAACAGCAGCTGGCAGAATATATAGGGATCATGTTGTGTCAGTTAAAAAAAAAAAGGAAGCATCCATTTTCTCCATAAAAACAAAAGTTATTACAATCTAATTTCAGGCAGCAAGAGGTGGTAGCTTCAATGATCTGCAGTTGTTTTATTCTGAGTGGATTGCTCTCTGATAAACAAACAGAATCAAGATGAACTTTATTAATATTGAACAGGTCTGTTAAGATTTGCCAGAGTATGGAGAATAAGAGATATTTGAAACATTCTTGGAATGCAAATTCTAGCTGTCTGGTGTATGTTTCAGTTTACAAAATTTGAAGTATTCACCCAATTGTCAATTAAATAAATAGCTAAAATAAAAATAGAACCATAACTAATAACTTTTTTTGAGTAAAGTAGGTAATTCTAATATATCAATCATATGGTTGGATCTTTTGCCCCCTGAGATAGTATAATTTCTACTGGACTTTAAAGTACTGCATATCAGATTTCAACATGCTTGTATTCAATGTTTTTTTTTTTTTTAAGTTGCCTTGCTCTTTTGGATCCAGTTTTTTTTAATGATCTCTGTAATATCCCCATCCAAAAGCCATGTGATTTCTTCAAACTAGAAACTTGTAATGAAATATTATCCTCAAGCAATGGTCTGGCACTTAAAACTTTTAACTTTGGTACATAGTTCCAAAGAAGTCATTTAGTAGAAATAAAGTTGGATAAATGAGGAAAAAGATAAATTTAATTCACTTTATATTATATCATATTCTGAAAAAAAGAATCCATGTTTGAGATAGCATGTTTTCTTCCTCAAATATTGAGCTGACATTGTCTTCTCTATGTATTAAGGAAACCCCTGATCAGGTTTTCAAAATCCAATATCAAGGCCTCTTCTACCTATGTATTGCTGACATCAGTGAATCAGTAAGTCCCTAATTGGTCTTACTGAAATAAAAGACATATCGTTGAAAAAAAAATAAAATTAAAAGTATGCCTTTTCCTTTAAAATTCACTGCTATACAAAAGCACTTTCATTAAACTCTTGTGTTTGTTCATGTTTATAACATACCTGAGCAGCTAGTTAGAAAATTTTTCCTGGCTATGATATAATGAATAATAAAATTTGGTCTTAAACCTATTTAATTCAGCTTCGGGTATTTTTATAGAACATGAAAGGCAGTTTAGAAAACTTTCCCCCTGGAGTTTGCAGATTGAAAGTTAAAAATGTTATTCACATATAGGTTTGAGACTATCATATTAGGATTTTCAGGTATGAAACAGATTTTCACCTAAGACAGAAATAAGCCATATCTTTAAAAAAAAAAAACTTGTGTTAGAATTGTTGAATGTTAATAAAATTTAGTATATAAGGCAAAAATGAAGTGATAAATAATTAAGCGGTCTACATGGAATTGTCTTTGAATTTTCCTCGCTGGTAAACCAGACTCATAGACTTTTAATTTGCGTGGGTCCGAAGCACGTGTGTGTCCTGAGGACCATACAAGACCCCAGGAGTCCTGATCAAGGTGGCACAGTGACTCTTTCCAGAGAGTTTCATGGTCTGAAGAAAACTTCCCGACTTAAGTGATTTCCACACAGCCTGCCATAACCTCATGCATCAAAAAAAGATGTTCAATTTTGATTTTTTTTGACTTTCAGATATTTTCTGCTACCAACAACACAGAATGTGGGAGGTTGCTTGAGGAAGTCAAGTGCGCACCCTGTTCTCCGCATTCTCAGAGCCTGTTCCACTCACCCGAGAGAGAAGTCCTGGAAAGAGACCTAGTACTGCCCCTGCTCTGCCCGGACTACTGCAAAGAATTCTTTTATACTTGCCGAGGTCATATTCCAGGTAAGAAAAAAAGAAAAGAAGAAAAGCATAAATTAAATTAATCATTGCAATATACCCTGATAAGACAGCTGGTCTTAAATGCTTATTGATGAGCATTCACCTCTCAGAATCCCTGCTTTGCTTTCTAAGTAATTTTTATTGATGTGAAAAGTACTCTAATATCAAAAAAGTACTATAATATCAGTCTACACTGTGGGGGGTAAATCAATATTATAGAGCTGGGCACTTTCGGCTTATCCTGTAATCCTAGCTACTTGCGAGGCTGAGATCTGAGGATCCTAGTTCAAAGCCAGCTCTGGCAGAAAAATGTGAGACTATTATCTCCAATTAACTGGCAAAATGGCAGAAGTGGAGGTACAGCTCAAGTGATAGGGTACCAACCTTGAGTGAAAATTTTAAAAAAGCCAAGTGAGAGCATAGGGCACTGAGGTCAAGCCGCAGAACTGGTATGCATGCACGTGCATGCACGCACGCACACACACACACACACACACACACACACATGCACACTTATATAGGTGGCAGACTTTATACACATTAGCTTATCAGTACAAATTTCTTTTTTGATTTTTTTTTTGACCTGAGGACTGAACCCAGAGCCTTGAGCATGCTAAGCATGCTCTCCACCTCTACCCAATACAAATTTTTTGTTGGAGTCTTCCTTCCCTCCCACCGCCAATATTAACATAGTCTCTTCTACACAGCTGACATGTGACTGGAAAAAGTCCACTGACTTCTAAGAGTTCTCTACAAATGGAATATGCCTAGGAATCTCAAAATGTCACATGTGACACAGACTTTTCACATAAAATGCCCAGTGCTAAGTCTCAGAAACCTGTGTGAAGGTTGGAAGAGTGGACAGAGGATAAAATCCGAGTCCCTACGGTAGTCAGTGAGTACACAGAGAAGGCTTTGGATAAATGCAGAAGCTTGTGCCCGTGGTCTCACAAACACACCTGGCCATCATCGTATTTCAGACTTTGATAAACATATGCATCCCTAGGCTGTGATTAAGTTTATCATCAGAACCTTGTGAATGCGGGTTGTTGTTGCTTTAATTGGAAAAATCAACACAGGAAGAAACAAATGTAATGAGACAAATTATGTTTAGTTAGGCAACGTTACACAAGCAAACTTTTATGAACTGTTGCATGTACTCAACAGATTTTTTTGTTTTTCAGTACTGATACTGGGGCTTGAACTCAGGGCCTGAGTGCTATTGCTTAGCTTTTTGTGCTCAAGGCTGGATCTGTGCTACTTAAGCCACACCTCCACTTCTGGCTTTCGGATGGTTAATTGGTCATAAGACTCATGGATTTTCTTGGCCAGTCTGGCTTTGAACCAGGATCCTCAGATCCCTTCTGCATAGCTAGGATTACAGGCGTGAACCACCAGCACCTGACTAGAGATTATTTTTTAACTGCTCTATACATTTTAATGTTTTTTTTTCCCCCTGACATTTTTATGGTCAATAGAATTCTCTTATAAGTGCTTTTGTAATAAAGAAACATTTTGACTAGTAGCTTCCTCCCTTTGGGTATAGCACGAGGTATACCTAAATCCACGGAATGGGAAAATATTATTATTGTTTTTATAAACTACAGCCACGTTCCTGAGACTTCCCTTAACCCAGCTGTTTCTTCCTCTTGA
This sequence comes from Dipodomys ordii, assembly GCF_000151885.1. NCBI lineage: Eukaryota > Metazoa > Chordata > Mammalia > Rodentia > Heteromyidae > Dipodomys > Dipodomys ordii. The sequence continues at coordinate 2,985,791 of NW_012267335.1, read as the reverse complement.
CCACATTCCCCAAAGCACGGTGGAGTAGGTCAGAGCTGCTCAATGGCCTGCAGAGAAGTGATAACAGACTATAAACCAGAAAGGTTCAAGTCTGCTTTTCCCGTCACACCTTGAAAGGGACACCAACCCGCTTCCGCTTCCCTTTAGCTCCCCTCGAGAAACCCCCTGTGCTCTCTGCAAGGCATGCGGGCCCCTTCACGGGACGGGGGGAGGGGCTTTCTGTATTTCGTTCTTTTAGCATCCTCCCCCTCAGAAAACCCCCACAGCATCCCCCCCAAGAGGAGAGCTCAGCCGACAGTGCAGAGCGAGTCCTGCAAGCAGGCCTGCCGCTCCCCGGGTCAACATATGTGGTGATGAATGATAAATTTATTTTTCTCCAAAGTTTGTATATATGTAAAACTGCTGAAGTGCATCAAGATGTCAAGTGCTCTTGGTGGCCACCCAGGCTGCCTTGAAAGATAACCAGATGAAAGCTCTCCTCTCGAAGCAGAGAGTGCCCGGTGCCTTCTACACAATGGAAGGCATAGGCCTTAGCAGACAGGGCTGTCCTTCCTAGGTTTACACCAATCATCATTTGAAATACTTGTCCCCATGCATGTCCCCACGGTGAGCTGCAATAAGGTACTCTATGCATCATTTAATTGATACCCAGATTTGTGTGTGTGTGTGTGTGTGTGAGTCTGTGTGTGTGCGTGCACATGCATGTGTCTGCAAGTGTGCCAGGGTGCTTTTCCCTCAAGACTGGCATTCTACCACTTGAGCCACAGCTCTACTTGCAGCTTTTTCCTGCCCCAGCTGGTTTGATCTTTGATCCTCAGATCCCAATTTCCTGAGTAGCTAGGATTCTAGACATGAACCACTGGCCCCGGCTTTGTTAGACAGATTGATCCTTGAAAAGCAGGTTGCCATTTTCTAAAGTAGAATGCACAAGGTGGGACTCTCTACCCCCTCCCACATTTGCTGCACAGAAAAGTATCTTTAGACTTGTAGAGTGCTAGTTTTTCAGAAATGGGTATATAAGCAAGTTTGTCAGGATTTTCTAAGTCCATTTAATAATATGGTTTACTTTTCTTGGCAGTTCAAAATTGTGGAAAACAGCTACTTTGAAATTTTTTTTTGAAAGAAAGTTGTCAACATATCTCACTTCCTTTACAAATGGCCTCTTCTTTCTAGAAATCAAATCCTTGAAGAGGAAGGCATCCTAGGGGGTATTTTTTTCTAAAAGAAAAAAAATTTTAAGAGAATTGAGAGAGTCATTTTTCCCTCTGTTGCTCAATATGTGAAGAAATAAATATATAAATGACCTCACCTGTTGCTTTTCTTTCATAGGCTAACGATAGCCCGGCCATTTCCAAATACTCTTATAGCCTGAAGTTAGTTCATTTCTAGACATATTAATTTAGAAACAATCATGAGTCACTTACTTCCCTCCTAAAAATGGGAAAAGAAATTAAACAGCAATATAAGTAAGCATGCATAAGAATTTTATTAACCTCACTATTCGCTAGTTGTTAGGGAACTAGCATTTCAACATTAGCAAAACAAAACAAAATGCTGAAATGACATTAAGGTAACACAGGAGCTCTATTCTTAATCCCCCCAAGTTTTTTTCTTTCACCTGAATGAGCAGAGTAGAAACTCTGTTGTTCATTAAAAGGTGGCGTAATACTCTCAGTGGAAAGCATGCTAATGGCCACACATTCACCAGCCCTCCTCCTTTCTCTCTACCTGTTATCATAATGGTTTTCGTCAGTCATCTCTGCAGCCCTGGTTTATTGTAGTGTGAAAGGTCTGCACCCAATTAGTTCAATTGGCTTAATCCTGTCGCTAATGAGGCCAAGGTCAAGAGTTTGAGTCTATTGAGTTTCTGGAACCCACAATGGCTCCTAACTACATCAGATCCCTTACACAGATGTCCTGTTAGTCCCAAGGACAGCAAGCCAGTGGGCATGGACGGACACTCCATTAGAGCGCGCTCTGTGTGTGTGCAGCCCCTTTTGCAACAGGGGGCTCATTTCCCTCTTTTCCTTTTCGTGGTGAGCACACATATAAGGAGGAGAGATAACTTCTCTAGAATACACGTTGAGAAGGGAAAACCTAGACTACAGAATGCTCCCTAGGGATAACTGCTTTGCATGTCAGTAGTCTGTAGGGTTTTCTATGGTATAGCGGAACTAGAATCCCCACGTCAGGAGCCAGTGGCTCACACTCCTAATCCTAGCTACTCAGTAGGCTGAGATCCAAGTCAGTCCTGGCAGCAAAGTCTATGAGAATCTCATCTCCAACTAACCAGCAAAAAGCCAGAAGGGGAGCTGTGGCTCACGTGGATGTGAAAGAATGCTAACCTTGAGTGAAACAGCTAAAGAACATTACCCAGGCCCTGAGTTCAAGCCCTGGTACTGGTGCACTCAGACAGTAACAATAAAAACCACTGCAATACTTTGTGAGTATGGACAGTTCACACCCATCACGTTCTACTAATCTGGAACGGGCTGAATGCTCGCCTCCAGCCAGCCACTCCTCAGGGAGCCTGTGGAGGGCTGCGGAAGGGTTCATCTTCCCTTGCAAGACATGTTGATCAGTGCCTTGAAATCAGATGCTTTTTGAATCCTCACAACAAAATGGGTCTGTTTCATCACTGTCCACAGAAAAAGCAGATCCTTCAAGGGAAAATGACTAATGCTACTTTTAAAAGGATTTACTTCATTCCATATATCATGGTTGTAAGAAAAAGGTGCACATTTTGTAGTAAAAGCCTCCGGCACTAGCTCCCTCCTTTACACTGAGGTTCCTCGCATGGGCCTGGGGTTTGTGAGATGAAAGGAAGGATTCCTTATTAATGTTTTTTGTTGTTGTTTGCTTTTTGTTGGTCATGGGGCCTGAACTCTGGGTCTGGGGGCTGTCCCTGAGCTCTTCAGTTCAAGGCTAGCTCTCTACCACTTGAGCCACAGTACCATTTCCAGCTTTTTCTGCTTATGTGGTGCTGAGGAATCCAACTGAGGGCCTCGTGCATGCAAGGCAAGCACTCTACCACTGAGCCACCTTCCCAGACCCATTTTTTGTACTTTTATGATTTGTCAAGACTACCGCCTGGGCCACAGTTTATGGAAATAGATGAATGTGTTCTCAAGAGAGACTATTTGAAAGTGATTTCTCATTTCCTTCTATTTTTCCCCAGCTATAAGAAATCCTTTTAAAAATGATATCAGCATCTGGATGCTGATAGCTCATGCCTATATTCCTAGCTACTCAGGAGACTGAGATCTGAGGATCACGGTTCAAAACCAGCCCAGGGAAGGAAATTCCATGAGACTCTTATCTCGAATAAACCATTCAGAAACCTGGAAGTGGCACTGTGGCTCAAGTGGTAGACCACTAGCCTTGAGCTGAAGAACTCAGGGACAGCACCCAAGCCCAGAGTTCAAGCCCCACAACCAACAAAAAAAAAATGGTATCAGCCACCAGCAATGCTCATTGATGGCTCCTGAGGTGGTACTGATTGACAGACTACAATGTTGGAATGTACAGATTATGTGCTGAAATAAACTTGAACTTTCCCTCTCTTAATTTTACTCAAGGAGACTTGTTTACCACCAGTAGGCAGTTGTCATCCAAGTTCTTAGCCATTGAAGAATGGAAGGGGAAAAGTTATCTGTTGTAGTAAATTGCTCAAGATAAATAAATGATGCTACAACCTTTGGTCCTTTCTCCAATTTCTAATGCTTGAATATTTTTTCAAAGAAAAGTAACTTTCCAGTTCTTGGTCCCTTCCTAGGGGTGTTTTAGTTCAATGATATGTCAGCTTCTCTGCTTGAGAAGATTAGATAGGGTAAGTTATAAATTGCCATTTATAAAATAGAATTTTCGAATTGCAAAATCATCATTATCTATACATAAAGTACAGGGAAAATGTTTTTTACTTATTTAGAAACAGAGGCCTTAGTGCTAGCCTCTACTTAGCACTGAAGGTCACACAGGGAGTCAGTCATTTATTATGAAGATTTTTAAAAATATCTTTATGTAGTTGTTCAGAGGCATTTCAGTTCAACGTGTCAGTTTAGGGGTGCAACAGGTCTTGACCAGTGTCACCCTTCATCATTCTTTACCCATCTGTCCCCACCCCACTGGTCCCCTTAAGTTACCTGATTCCATTTTCCTATGTGTCCCTTGAATAGGATATTCTGTTTTCCCTCCTTTTCTCTCTCTTATAGGGCTCCTTATTTAATGGCATCTGAGGGGCAACCCAATACGACTTATAAAATACCCCACATTGGTCCTTGATAGCCTCTTCCTTGATTGTAACTTGTCTTTTCCAGGAAGTAATTTAGTAGGGGAAAATGCCAGAGAGGGAGGAAGTCAGCTCACTGCTCATTGAGGAAACTTGGAACAATAGTGCAGTAGTTACCAAGCATCCCATAGCTGGTACCACGTGCATTTCCTACCAGCCTGGGATATGCCACGCACAAGGCCACTTTTACTGCAGTTCTTCATTTCTTTCTTTCTGGTTAAAGAAGAAATCATCTCCCTCCCCCCCCCAACCCTCATGCAATTCCAATTGTCCATCCGTCCTTCTGTTTCCATTACTTATTATCCTAGCATATTCATACACTTTTTAAAATAAGACACCAAATGAGGTAGTTCAGCTGCAGTGCTGTATTTCTGATGAGTCTTTTCACCATTTTATTTTTTAAGGTTTCCTTCAAACAACGGCTGAGGAGTTTTGCTTTTACTATGCGAGAAAAGATGGTGGGCTGTGCTTTCCAGATTTTCCCAGAAAACAAGTCAGAGGGCCAGCCTCTAACTACTTGGATCAGATGGAAGAATATGACAAAGCCGAGGAGATCAGCAGGTCCATACGTATAAATGTTCTTGATTCTTGAGAGAGAAAAAAAGTGACAAAACTGTGGTTTTAAAAACAGTCCCTCAACTGTGCGTGCTTATTATGTTCAGCAGCTAGCTCTATTCCCCAGTCACTTGGTGCTTTCTTTTGGGTAGTTTGCTTTTCTAAAATCATAGCTTAAATGCTTTTAATACTTAGACCACTAATCCCATGTTACGAGCTTGGCTTCTCTATGACTCATATGAATTTTATAGGCATAGTTTTAAGCTTGAATTTTATGATTGTTGTAAGCTTATGGTGCTGTGGAAATATTTGGTACAATTATTATTAGCAAATCAGATTTTTATAAATAGATCTTAGAACCTTCTCAGTCCCTTCTTGTAAGGGGTTCATTATTGTCAGTAAAAGCCCATTTTAATTATAGCCACTGCAAGATGAGATAATGAGCCGATGAAAATGTTAAATCTTCATGTTTTGGATCCTCACGTTGGCTTTCTGAGAGAAAGCCATTTTACTATTTTCCATTAAAAAACTGAAAAGGAATCACAAGAATTACACAAAGGTGTGAGTTGGGTGAGTTACTCTGTGTCTTTGCAAAACCATTGGTTTCTAGAAGAAATGGATTTTGGGAAGGATGATGTGTCTCAACAAAGACACACAAGCCTTACTGTTGGTGTCATTTCCCATCCGTTTAGGAAGCACAAGCCCAACTGCTTCTGCGTGCAGGAGGTGGTGAGCGGGCTACGGCAGCCTGTGGGTGCAGTGCACAGTGGGGACGGCTCTCACCGGCTCTTTATTTTGGAAAAAGAAGGTTACGTGAAGATTCTGACCCCTGCAGGAGACATTTTCAAGGAGCCTTATTTGGATATTCACAAACTTGTTCAAAGTGGAATAAAGGTTGGCTTTTCAATTTTTATTTATCTTTGCAGTGGCTATGTTGGTGTTTTGTTTTAGAGTTAATTTTCCTCATGAAGTTATTTCTCTATAACAAAAGAAAGAATGTTGAAGGAGAAAGGTAGGCAGCGTAAAAGAACAATAATTGCAGGCCACTAATTGGGGTAGCCACATTCAATGTTGATGCTATTTTCTGGCAATTGGAAAAATGCAATTTGGTGGATATTTTAACATTTTTTTCCCTAGGCAATTTTCAAATTTAAAATGACTTGCCTTTGTAAAGAGTTTGTTTAGATATTGTTTAGTGGGCATAACATTTGATGGAACATCACCATTTGTTAGCACCAGAAGGTTTTTGGTTACTTGACAATTCCACATTATTCTTTACTGTATCTATTTTTGAATCTGTCATGTATAAATGTTTCTCACGCTGTGGTGTCCATGTACAGTATTTTGCAGGTAAGTCAAATACTTTTATCTACAATTAGTCATTTATGTAGTATGTGAGCACACCTTTCCCCTTCTCTTCCAACCTCTCTCAATTTGGCTTATCATGCTAAATAATCTAGACATGTGAATAAAGATTGTTTCCCATGAGTGAAATGGCAATAAGCTACACATTGTGGCCTTCTAACATCCAGACACATTTAACAGCTCATGAATATTTTAGAATGGAGAAATGGGGAAAACTATCTATTCTGTTTTTTTAACTGGAAAACATTAAAGGAAGGATGTGTCTTTTGTAGAAATGAATTCCTTTGTCTTTTGTGTTCTATTTAAAGGTCTGATCACCAGAGTCAGGACAAACAAGTCAGGAAAAAAATATAGAGATATTCCTAATACATAGCTAGCACCTCTTCATTAGGGAACAGTAGAATGAGTCAATTAGAATGCAGATAATGCCACAGAGTTTGGAACACCTAGGCTCAAGCTGGTGAAGTGGTAGTATCAAACTCAGCCATAAGAGAAGTAAATATTTTAGCTGGGCTTGGTAGCTGTAAACCCAACATGAGGAAGTTAAGGCAGGAGAATCAGAAGTTTGAGGCCAGCCTGAGTTCTATAATAAGACCTTGCCTCAAAAACCCAACAAAATAAACAAACAGACCTTTTATGGCAAAGGACTTTGGCAGCAAAACACAAATCATTTGGGGGGAAAAAATCTTCCTTAATTCAGTTTAAACATTCTCCCAGTAAAACTTCTCATTAGAATTCACAGCAAGGAATCAGAATGAAGCATTGATATTTTGCATATCAGGGTTCAATAAAATACCTGCTGAGTTGCTTCCTAATAAGTCACTGCCAGGTGTTAAGAGCAAAGTTGAAGATACAAGTGCAATTCCCTAGCCAGAGCCCAGGAATGTGCTCTCTGAAAAGAACAAATGAAGGAAAAGACCATCCTCTCTGAGCCCAGTGATTAACAACTATGTACACTTTGATAAAGTTCCTTCTTGTTTTTATATTAAAACTAAATAAATATTTTTCTTACAAAAACATGCAAGCACTTGTTAGCAAATGGGAAAACAGACAAACACCTGTTACTATTTCTATTTTTGAGAGTTTTTCTTTTTCCTCTAAGAAACTTTCAAACAAAATTAGGATAAAAGTCAGGCATACATGATACATGTTTTCTGTGAGTCTCTTCATAACTGTTTCCCTTCGTATGTGCATGTGTATGTGTGTGGCCCTTCATGTATGTTTTATGTGTGTTCTCTTCAGCCTCTTCTTTTCACTTAACAGCATACCTTGAGATTTCCCAGATTTGCAAAAATTTCTCAAAAAGTTAAACTTTAAACCTTTTGAAAAAGGTGTTACATATTTCCTTGTTGGGAAACATTTAGGGTGATTCTAGCACTTTGTTCCTTACTTTTTATCCATAAAAGCATTGTGAAGTTAAAGGATATATACTCTAACACACATATACAATTTACTTTTTAAAATGTATTTTCAAATACCTGAGAAGATAACAAACAGCTTTTAAATATTATTTGAGTAAAACGCTGGTATCAAAAAGATTCATGTGGGTCAGGCATCGTAGTACTCGCTTGTCATCCACGTACTCAGAATAAATAAGAGAATCCAAGTCCAGGATAGTTGGGGTAAAACCATGATACCCTATTTGAAAAATAACTGAAGCTATCATTCTTAAAAAGGATTACGTGGCTCAAATGGTAGTGTGCCATAGCAAGTATGAGGCCATACAAACCTGAGTACTACCAAAGAAGGAGGGAAAAGAGGAAAAAGAGAAAGGGAGGAGGAGGAAGAAAAGGGAAAAGAAAGAAGAAAAAGAGAAGGAGGAGGAAAGGAAGGAGGGGAAGAAGTAATGCAAAAACTAATACATGCAAAAGGGGTTGAGGGTTCTGGCAAATAATAAAACTGATTTCTTACTTCTACTTTAACTTCCTAAAGAATGGCTGGCTGCCTTTTGCTTTAGAGTCTCTCTGTTTTACTTTGCACCCATCCATTGGGCTCATGATTGAAAGCTTCACTGGGATAGTTTGTCCTGACATGGAGACATTTCATCACATAGTAAAATTGTACAGCCCCAGGGTATAGCAGTGCCATTTTCTGTGGTATGTTTACACTGCAGGCCCAAGCAGCGCAGTAGAATTTGGCCAAACCCGTAAGAAATCCTGTAGAGTTTGGTGTCCTTTTTATCCAGAAGAGCTTTAGGGTTTCTGGAGCTTAAACTTCAAAATCCATTATTCTAGTAACTGATAGGACATATTTTCAAGTGTAATACTTAAATTCTCTTGAGTGTTCAGCATTAAAGACGTCAGTGAGTGAGGAATCTGTCGCAAAGGTGTGAGTGTGTATTCTGAGACCACATCGTGGCTGCCTCATTCTCTTTCCAATGCTTAGAAACATTGAAAGAGGAGGCCCCTGCTGCTGGCTCATGCCTGTAATCCTAGCTAGGCAGGAGGCTGAGATATGAGGATCCAAGTTTGAAACCAGACAGAGCAGGAAAGCCATGAAACTCTTTATCCCCAGTTAATTTCCCCCCAAAAGCAGGACGTAGAGCTATGATTCAAGTGGTAGAACACTAGCCTTAAGCAAAAAAGCTCAGGGACAGTGCCCAGGTCCTGAATTCAAGCCCCAGGTTGCCTCCCCTCCTCCGCCCTCCCCCCAAACAAACAAAATAGAGACTTCTGCAGGCAAAGGAGCAAATGCCAACACACTCATGAGCTGATACCACTGATTGTGGCAGTATAGACTCAGCAGGAGAGCAAGCGAGAGCACTCCCATGGCTAGTTTACAGTGAGTGATTTCTCGGGCTTAAAAAAATATATATGTATAAATATATTTATATATATATATTTACATATAAATATATATATGAAGTCGGTATGTCCATGAAATTATTTTTGTGTTCACCAACTATTATTTTTCATAAGAGATGCAAGTAAGAATTTTCAAAAATTATTCTACATATTTTCGCCTCTATTCTTTAGGTTTTAACATTCTAAGAGCAGGTATAAAGTTGCTTAACAACTTTATGGGTTGCAATAGCCAGCTCACAGAATTAATAACACATACAAAATCCAACTTCTACATGCCCGAAATGAAAACTATATAAACCACAAAGGAGATCCTGACAATTATATAAACCACAGTAGAGATTAATGACTAGTAAGAGTCAATTAAATCAGACATAAAGAAGAATCTATGATTGTAAGCATTTCTAGAGGTACTAGCTTTTAAAAATCTGGGATGCTCTCTGATAATTGTCCCTTATGAATTGACAGTGATTTTTTTTCAACGTAGTAAAAAAATAAGCCCCACCCCCCCTTTTTTTTGGTGGACAAAGATCTGCAGTTGACTGATCTCTTAAACTTCTACCAATCCTGAGCTGTAACTGCTGAGTGGAAGGCCATTGGCAAACAGCCAGGTATTAAAGAACTTGGACATGAGTCCTGACTGAAGTTAAAACTATGATGTCTCATTTTTAAACAGCAAGACCAGACTGTGCTGTCTAAAATTTAAGAGATTATACTATCGTGTGGGCTTAACATATTGTAAGAATTATCTGGAAACTTGTAAAGCATACACTAAGGAATAAAGTATTTCTCTGGTGTAAGAAATAAGCTGTGGAGGGCTGGGAAGGTGACTCAGTGGTAGAGTGCTTGCCTTGCATGCATGAGGCCCTGGGTTCCATTCCTCAGCAGCACATTACCAGAAAAAGCTGGAAGTGGCACTGTGGCTCAAGTGGTAGAGTGCTCACTTTGAGCTGAAGAGCTGAGTGACAGCACCCAGGCCGAGTTCAGGCTGGGCACTGGTAACTCATGCCTGTAATGCTTGCTACTCAGGAGGCTAAGATCTGAGGATCATGGTTTAGAGCCAGCCTGGGCAAGGAAAATCCACGAGGCTCTGATCTCCGAATTAAAAAACCACCAAAAAGCAGGAAGTGAAGTTGCCATGCCCAGGCCCTGAGTTCAAGCCCAAGGCCAAGAAAGAAAAAGCAGGGGATGGAGGGAAGAAAGAAGGAAGGAAGGAAGGGAGGGAGGAAGGAAGGAAGGAAAGGAAGGAAGGAAGGAAGGAAGGAAGGAAGGAAGGAAAAATGAATTCTAATTAGTAAATTGCTTTACCCATTGATTTTGCTCCTTTTTATTTTGTTTCCCACTTCAGATTATGGTGCACAGTTTGTTGTCAAAATTGATAATTGTTTTATTCTTAAAACACCTGATTTGCTCTTCTATCAGGAAACTTCTCAGTAAGCACCAGCATACTCTAAGGTATGCTTGCACAATTTCCCCTGAAGTACTCCCGATTACTCAGGGCCCAGGAGCCATCTGTAGCCTTGCACCTGCCACCCCCAGGGACGCCACCCCTGCAGGAAACTAGAAGCCCCATTTCTGCTCCCCGAGTTCTCACAAGTGGGCCCAGGACAGAGTGCGCCTCCCTCCCCGCCCCTAGCTGATAGCACGCAGCAGACAGAGCTGAGAGTCTTGTCTATCATTGGAGCAAGTGTCACTGGACCCCTGTGCTTCTCTATCTACTTGGATCCTCACTTCAAAAGATGCTTTTTGAAGGAGTCCTTTCACCACGGGAGGAGAGGACAGAAGGCTGAAAGCTGCCGCTTGTCCGGGTGACTGAGCGCATTGAGGTAGGGCTCTTGAGAGCCAGCAGTCCGGCCGCCCGGCAGCCCCAGGGGCATGTGGAGAAGGCTGGGGGGTCCGCCAGGGAGCCCAGCCTGGGAAGCCTCTGATTTCACAGGCCTGTAAATCACTCACATCATTATGACCATTGAAAGTTTGGTGAAATCCAAGGAGTCATCGAGCAGAAGGTCTATTTGTGGTGAACTTTGTCAGAGACCTAGCCTGTCATATTTTTCTGATTCTGACGTATAGTCCTAGGGCAGCTAATGAAATGGTGGTGGTGTGATTTTACTTGAGTGAAAGGAGTCAAAGCAGACGCGAGAAACAATTTGCTTTTCCAAAGTAATTTTAGAAACCTAGCATACATACATACTTGTGTTCGTAGATATTAGGTATGTATGTATACGCACAGGGCAATGAATGCTTAGAATATATAGGAGATAATTCCAAGGAAAATTGTTGGAACTAAATTTAAACATGCTTCAGATTGAAAGAAAGCACATGTTTGGCTGAAAAGGGAGAAATTATATTTATAAAACCTTATAATAGAAGAAGCACTATTCTCAAGGGTTTCTGTATACTGCATACATTTAAACAGTTTTGGGCATACCAAGTTTGCACTGAGAAGTGATTAAACTTCATCAGAAAGTGCTGTGATGCAATGGTAATAACCATGAAAGAAATTTGAAAAGTGGTAGAAATTATCTTCCCCTCAAACAAACCAAAAAAACACCTTTTTTGTTTTGATAGTTTATAGAGTTTTGTTTCCAAACATAAACATAATTTTAATCTGAAAGTAAAGTTTGTGACTGAGGCAGTTTTTACTATCAAGGTAGAAGTGGAAGAGTTTGACTCCAGTTATCTTTGAGTGCTGCTGAGACTTCTCTAGAAATGACCTGTAGATCCCATCATTTTCAACTTCAGTTTTTCCAGCTGAGTCAAGAAAGGCCTGCGTCTCCTCTGCATTAGGTCTCATAAGTCATGGGTGAGGTGAAGAAAGTTCTTACATTAATGTCTTTATATTTACCCAAGACTTGAAGGGCAAAGGAAATAGAGGCAATAAATCTGAGAAATTTTAGGGTAATCTTGTAGTTGAAGTGAAATGTGAAGTCTAGAGAAGACCCACACCACCTTTGGAAAGCATTTCTCCTGACATGTTATGCACTGGCTCCTACCTACTATGTGACCAGACCAGAGAAGTCCTGCCAATGTCAGCTGTGATGGGGGTCTGCTGGCCATGTTCCCTCATGACAAAAAAATACCAGGCACCACAGAGATGTCTCTAAATAGGGCACAGATCGAAAGATACATAGTATTCTTTTCATGCAAGTTCAATTGTTAAGAGGTACACTTGTCTGTCCTTCCTTCCTTCCTTCCTTCCTTTCTTTCTTCCCTCCTTCCTTCCTTCCCTCCTTCTTTCCTTCCCTCCTCCTCCCCCTCTCCCTCCCTCCCTCCCTCTTGAACTCAGGCCTTGAGCTTGCTTTTGCATGAGGCTCTACCACGTGAGCCACAGCTCCACTTCTAGCTTTTTCTTTGCGGCGGTGGGGGTGGTGGGGGGTGGGAGGGGAGGGTAGTTTATTAGATATAAGAGCCTCACAGACCTTCCTGCCTGGATTGGCTTTGAGCTGAGATACTCCTCTTGCACCCTCCAGAGCTGCTAGGATTACAGGCATGAACCACTGGCAACTGGTTTTATTTCTAATTAACCAGAACCATCTATTTTCAAGCAGAAACTTTGCTAAACCATTATCTAGAGCACTTCTGCAATCTTTATAGTAACCCCATGAGGAAAGAGGCATTTACACCAAAATGCTGAGACAGTCCCCAGGAACCAAGTTAATGGATGCACGTGGAGCAAGGGGGTGGTTCTACAGACTGAAATGTGTCCCCAAGAGAAACCACACCTTCCTTTTGCATCACCCTTTGACATCAGGTGTAAGGCATCCCTGCCTATCTCAGGATCAGAAAGCCCTTCCCTACAAGGGCCTGGAGTTTCTCTGACCGCAAGCCTCCTGATGATTAAGCACAAAGCAGTTTACCCAGGAATTCTGCCTCAGCATTTAATCATAATTTGCTTGCTTTCATAGTAGTTTTTCCCAACCTGGATATTATAGTAATGTAGGTCTTTTTTGTGTTTATTTTGGAACATGGTTTATGTCAATCTGCCATAGAGTTAATAAATTGTAGGATTTGCAAAGGAAATATAGTGGTGCTGAAAACTTAAGAAGGCACTTTTTTTTTTTTTAACCCATGAACAACTGTTGGTCAAAGTACAGATTCAGAATGTCAGAAGTTGGAAGGGGCAATTGGATAAATCTGCTATAAAATTAATTTGTAATGTCATGTTCCCAAGTGCATTACTCAATGAATTAGTTCCCTAAAATGCTGAGCAGTAAAACAAACCATGAAGTCAGACAAGAACTTTTTAAAAAGGTGCTAAAGTTGAATACGATAGAAGGTAATAATAGGAAATGTGCTGAGTTCTGTCAGAAATAAGAATGAGTAAAGGGATGCTTTAGTTCCTACCCTCGTAGCCCTCGGGCCAGAACAGACCCTCTTCCCGTCACATTGCCTCAAGATTTCATAGACAGTCTCTGAAGTCTCTGTGCACCTCTGCTCTTCCGCTTATTTCTACCTTCCATGACCAACCTGGAGAATTTGCTTATACAGCATACAGCTCTTAGCAGTTCTTTCTTCCTATTATTTATATGATAAAGATGTATCCCATAATTTTACATTATGTATTAACTAGATATACATAATAAAATGCACATATTATATGTACAATAAACATGTACAAAGCTATTTCATCAATTACTATAATACATTTAAACAATGTCATGGACAGTATATATCCATGGACATTTAGTTATTTAAGAGCATATAAAGTCTATGATTATACCAAGTTGTCATAAAATCAGAGGGGTCTAAATTCGAGGCATATCTCAAAGATTCTTAAAAATTAGAGCACTGGCTAGAAATTAAAATGATCATTTCACTTCTCAACCCAAATATGCTTATTTATCAAGAACATCCAGGGCACATGATCACATCAAAAGCTTGAGAAGAGCCGAGCGCCGGTGGCTCACGCCTGTAATCCTAGTTACTCAGGAGGCTGAGATCTGAGGATCACGCTTCAAAGCCAGCCCAGGCAGGAAAGTCCGTGAGACTCTTATCTCCAATAAACCACTAGAAAACCAGAAGTGGCGCTGTGGCTCAAGCCATGGAGCACTTGCCTTGAGCTGAAGAGCGCAGGGACAGCATCCAGGCCCAGAGTTCAAGCCCCACGACCGACCAAAAAAAAAAAAAAGCTTGAGAAAACGTTCTTTCTTTCCTTTTTTTTTGGGGGGGGGTCTGGTCATGGGGCTTGAACTCTGGGCCTGGACGCTGTCCCTGCGCTCTTCAGCTCAAGGCTAGCGCTCTACCACTTGAGCCACAGCACCACTTCTGGCTTTTTTCTTTTTGCTTATGTGGTGCTGAGGAATCGGACCCCGGGCCTCATGCATGCAAGGCAAGTGCTCTACCACTGAGCCACCTTCCCAGCCCGGAGAAAACTTTTTCTAAATCATAGAATTTTCTAGCCCCACAAGATTTTTTGACCCCCGGTCAGTGCCAAGGCCTGTCGTCACTGTGGTGCTCAGTTATCACCAAACGCAATAAAATTTTAATCCTTTAACAACGTTTCATTTTATTCTATCTGGATGTGCCATATACAACTTATTTATAAGTTTATCCTGTCACTGACTTTAAACAATGTTTGGACCTAAAGTCCAAACCAAAAAAGCCTATTGAAAACAATTTTCTCAAAACAAATAGGTTCTAATTACTTTAGCATCTCTCTATGTAGTAGGACAAGAATAGACATGATATGAATTTAATCTAATTCCATCAGTGGTAGCAGTTGAAATTACTTCATCATAGAACTCAATCCAGCAAACTGAAGCTAACTCCTCCGCCCCTGTCACACACACCACACACACACACACACACACACACACACACACAGAGAGGCAGAAAGGATCTTAAAATTTTACATATTGAGCAAAAAACATTCAAATATTCAATTATCAGATTTTCTGGCTGTGTCTCATACAATAAATAAATTATTTACTCTTTTTTAAAATTCTGTTAAGCTGTTTCTAAATGACCCTCTTAGCCTAAAGCACCTTTGATCTAAACACCACAAACCTAAATAAGAGACATCTGCCTCAGGCATTTCCAGCTAGGGTGAGCAGGCTGCTCCTCCCCTACCCGGAGAGGAGAGTTAGAAACTCTTCAGAGGAATTTTTGTTGTTGTTGCTAAAAGGAGGGAAAAAAGGAAGAACGAGTAGAAAGCATGAGTGCTGTGAATGAATAGAAGATGTGGGAGAGTGCCACTCTGAAGATGATAAAACTAGACAAATGTAACTGAGAATAAATTCCTAGCCCTCCTAAGAAAGATCTGATGATGCCCACCCCCCACCCCCCAGAACAAAACATCTTTGGCGATGGATCTGAACACACCTGTTCAGGAAAAGTGAGACACAACTTTAGCCAATTTCTGCCCTCCCCCACACAGGTCACCAAACATCTGTCATAAGTTATCAGTGACTACCACAGACTAGACTCCAGCCTGTGACCTGAGGTTAAAAAAGCCACGTAGCTCATTCTTTCCTCCAGTGCTGGTGTCTCCCAGTGTCATCATGAATGCTTCTATTTACAGCTCTAGGGATCTTGAATATCAGATGACCCCAGGACGTTAATAATATATTTACACCCAAGTCCTCTGTGTGTATAGCCCCAGGCCTCAGCCACTTGCTGTGGTGGGACTGGTTCTACCAAAAAGGCTTTAACTCAATAGCTGGCATACTTCCTTAATTGCAAACTACACCTGTTGTCTCTTTGTCTGAGGAGGTTTACTGTTGTTTTAAGATTCTTGGCTGGATTAAATGTCAGTATACATAAAACAATAAGCAAACAGAAGGACAAAGTCTCCTGGATGTGTCTGCGTGAGATTCTTCCCTGGGAAGAATGCCTAGAAGGGCTGTTCAGTCACTTCTGCCTGCAGCTTCAGTGGGCAGGATCTTGGGTTCCAGATGGATCTGCAGTCCTAAACTTAGCACCAGGTTAGGGATGGGTGAGAATGAACCGCTGTGTGGCTGAAATCATCCATCAGTACCTGTCCTTTGCCAAGACAAGAGTACATGTTTGGCTGTGTGGCATCACCTTGCAGCATCTCTACATGCTCATTGTGAAGTCTAGAGGAAATGACAGCCTTAATGCCCCCTGGTTCCAAAATTCTGTGAAACAGGAAGTCGTCCAGGAGCATTGCGTCCAAGAGAAGAGATCAGAGAGACCACGGTTTACCCAGCTTCAGGGAGGGTGGGGCTTACTCTGCTTTATTCTGATTTTTGTTTCTTTTGTAATGATGCAGAAATCCAGTCAACCACTGTCAAGCGAGAGCCCACTGGGTACCTGGTGTGCTCTGCCACATGGGCCATAGCTCCACTTCTGGCTTTTGCTGATTATTTGGAGATAAGAGTCTCGAGGACTTTTCTGGCCATCTGACTTTGAAACCTTGGTCTTTAGGTCTCAGCCTCGGGAGTTGCTGGGATTATAGGTGTGAGCCTCGCTTCAGCTGTGCCTTAGACTTTTTCAACAAGTTCAGGAATGGTCAGGCTGACAGAGACTTGGAGCAGCAAGGAGGGAAGTGGGGCGTGGGGGGGTCACATGCAGACTTCTGCCTACTTCCAGCTCTGCTATGAAAGTCTGTGTGCCCTGGAGACAGCGCCTCACCACTCCAGCCCATTTTCACCTGCAGAGGGACAAGGTCAATAAAGCCAGAGGCTGCGTCAGCTTCAGCGTTCAGTGGGTCCCTACGTGAATGAGTAGTTAGAAGTTTTTCTCATCTTTTACTTATTTATTTAGGTCAGTCATGGGGCTTGAACTCAGGGTCTGGGCACACACTGTCCTTGAGTATTTTTGGTTTTTTTTGCTCAAAGCTAGCACCCTACCATTTTGAGCCCTAAGAATCTCATGACTTCCCTGCCTGGGCTGGCTTTGAACCCTGATCCTCAGATCTCAGCCTCCTAAGTAGTTAGGATTCTGTTACAGGCATGAGCCCCAAGAACCTAGCCTATCTCATCTTTGTAAAGTGCGAGTTTTGAAACTCAGTACATTGGAATCATAATATAGTTAATGGACTGTGGGGAAAGCTTGTAAATTACTGAAACTATCCATTGTAATAAAGAAGAAAAGTTTTTGCAGTATCCAGTTGTAAATGCTAATTCATGAAAACGGTAACTGCAGAGACTGCAAAGTGATACATACACCTATGTTACTCTTGTGAAAATGCATGTTTAAAAAGATAATGAGATCCCTTTGCATAACTACTTAAAGATACTAAAAAATGATATAAATAAAAAAATGGAAGCCAGATGTCGGTGGCTCATGCCCGTAATGCCAGCTACTCAGGAGGCTGAGGTCTGAGGATCAGGGTTCAAAGCCAGCCCGGGCAGGAAAGTCTGTGAGACTCGTATCTCCAATCAACCACCAGAAAACCAGAAGTGGTGCTGTGGCTCAAGTGGTTGAGTGATATCCTTGAGCTGAAGAGCTTCGGGGACAGTGCACTGGCCCAGAGTTCAAGCCCCACGGCCGACAAAAATAAATAAATAAATAAGTAAAATGGAACAGGAGGTCAGATGACAACTTTTCAAAAGAACACTTACACTTGGATTGAGTGTATAAGAAAGGGCAAAATCTAGATGTCCTATAGTTATGATTTAGATGACCATGGAGTATAAAACTATAGACTTCAAAAAAGGAGGATATGGAAATATTATTGAAAGGAGTTTTTAATTTTAAATGATAAAATAATGAGCTCATAATTCATTCTCAAAAGTAGAGCAGTCTCAAATATACTCGATAGCTCTCATCTTGGCTGTTGGCACTGGAACAAATAATCTCATCTAACAAATCCAGCTTTTCGTGCGTTTGTTAAGCTAGCAAAGAGCTGTCTCCTTTTCTACCTGCGTCCAAATCTACAGAAGTGCCTTTGGTTTTGCACAGTGTAAATTAGATGTGAGAATCTGCATGAGGAAAGAGGGCAGCACTCGATCATTCCCCTTGCACACGTGGGATTTCTGTGCTCTGTTTCCTTGAGAGAATTCCCATGGTGCCAATTAACCTAACTTATTCCAAAACAATTCTCTGTTTGGAAAGAATAATTTTCATTGTGGGTGTTCCTTGAAATTGTATGCCTCGTCCCCTGTTATTACGGCGATGTGTGCTGTGCAATTGAAAGCCCCAGCTTGCTTCCCGCTCTGTCGATGAGGCTGTATCCCACACACAGTGTCAGAGAATCTGTTTTAATTTTATCCTATGCACAGATAGTTTAACTTCTCACAGTTTTTTTTCAACGAGCGCCGAGCCAGCTCTCCTGAATGTGAAACCAAATATTTCATGTCAGAATAATTTAACAGAAATAATGAAAAGCGGGAGATTGGTTTTAATCAGGAAATAGTTCTTCTTGCAGCAGTTTTGTTAAGCCAACTCTTTTGGCTTGATTTAAATGGCATCTTCATTTTCCTTTGAAATAATGTGAATGCACTTTTCTCCAGTGTAAGAGAGCACTGGGACAGAAAAGATAGAAAGGATATGACTAAGTTGGTAAATGCTCTCTGTCTCTCTCTCTCTCTCTCTCTCTCTCATTGGGTTTTGAGGTTTCTGGAACATTTTGTAAAAACCTAATAAATCAATTAACCAATGTTCATCCTAAGATTCAATTTGGTGAATAAGAATATATGTGCTTTTCATCAGGGCACACATCTTTGTAAGTCTGAAACCACCACACACAAAGAATTTAATTCTGACAGACATTTGTTCTCAGCATAAATACTTTGGGGCCAGTAGTTGTCCCTACTTAATCATGCTTCTTAAAAGTAAATTCCAGAAAACTCAAGGCCCCTGGTGACCCCTGGTAAGGTGAGTTGTCAGTAAATTACTTTTATGATGTGCCCTAGGGAAGCAGGTCTGCTAGAAACTTCGTAGGGAGCTGGCCCCTCTTGCCGGAGGGTGATGACCTTTAACTTTCTCTAACCTTTGCACAGCTAATTCTAAATTTCTGGGAGGCAGTTAGTCACATTGTTGAATATCATATTAAACGAGACTTCTCTACCCAGAAGACTGTTAACCACACATTTGTTCTTTAACTAACAGATTTTTAGCATGCCACTAAGCATTTTAATTCTACAATTCAATTTTAAATAGCAGACATCTAATGAATTGAGAGAGACAAATCATGGTTCAATGATGACTGCCTGAGGTAACATTTGAAAAATACGGTGGAAAATTTAAATCTTTCTAATTTTTGCTAATTTGAATTTATTGTGGCACTTGAAATTTTATAGGAAACATCGGAAATGAATGAAGATATTGTCAGAATTCATTCATTCACTTATTTTTTAACCAAATATTTAGTTATTGAAGGGAAGATTTTTAAGGCATGTTGAGAGAGTAACAAATCTAGGAATTTAGATACACTTTTAGATGAAAATGGTGTATTTATAGAATATGAAATACGAAAGGTTATTAATCATCCACTAATGTGTAGGTTATATATATTAGACCCTAATTTCTGTCTTTAGCTCTTATTAGTTTTGGCTGACATGAAAATGGGCTAGTATTTCAAATTCATTCATAAAGAAAAGTGTTCACAGGCTCAGCTGAATTGTCTCTAAAGTTTATCATATTATTAAAAAATACCTATGTATACATATAAAACACTGTGTGACTCAGTGAAATATTACTGAAGATAAGCCTTGCAAAAAGTTACACACCTAATTTTTAATCAGACAATGTTTAGAGATAAGAATGCATAGACTAAATGTCGACTTCTATAATCTCTTTAGTTTATGTTTCATATCGGAGCATAAACAAAGCCAGGCAGTCTAAACTTCTTATTTGATATCAACCTTTTTCAGAAGATCAGCAATAAAGCAGTCACAGAAGCAGAAATACGTCAGTAATTTTTCATTGGCCAAAGAACAGAGATCAGCAAATTCTTGTCTATCAACCAGTGTATTCAATGGCTCAACAATGTATTCAAACATGGTGGATATTTTAAGTGAACCCTGATGGTTGGCAACGCAAAGAATTATCGGCAGAGTAGGGACAATCTTTAAATGATATGAAAAATATTACATTGGTGGCATTAGTGCTGTGAGTACAGTCATGGCTTACAAATAATGTAGCACAAGATCCTTTCCAACCTTAAGTCT
The DNA here is from genome assembly GCF_000151885.1 of Dipodomys ordii. NCBI lineage: Eukaryota > Metazoa > Chordata > Mammalia > Rodentia > Heteromyidae > Dipodomys > Dipodomys ordii. The sequence goes on along the minus strand of NW_012267335.1, from coordinate 2,965,707 downwards.
TCCCACATCCCCCGCAGTCCCCCAGTTGTTTATCCTTGGATATTGAAAAGATAATTGTAAAATAGAATTTAGATATCAATCTTTGATAGCCCTAAAAAGATTTTACTCAAGAAAATGGCAAATCAACTCAGAATCTTTTTTTTGCTGTTGTTTTTGGTGCCAGTCCCCGAGCTTGAACTCAGAGCTTTGAGCCCCAACGTCCTGTTTTGTGCTGGTTAATTAGAGGGAAGAGTCATTGGGATTTGTCTGCAAACCTCTCTCCTTAGATTTCAGCCTCCTAAGTAGCTGAGCTTACAAGCATGCACCATTAGCACCCAGCCAAACTCAAAATCTGGAAACTATAGTTAAGTAAAATAGATAACTCTCATAGCATGAATATCCAACCCTCCTTAAGCTGTTGCCTTATTTTAATCTCACCCAGTGCATTCAGCATTCATTGTGTACAAATGAAGACGGACTTGTATGGCCAGATGTTTTATTTGTTTTTGTTATGTCAAAAATTGCAAATGAGAATACTTGGATAGTGTTTAACTATTACAGTGAGCTCTGCATTGTCATTCCCTAGAGACTTGCTGTTCAATTATCATTAAAACCTAGGCCATGAGGTACAATACAGGCATAGAGAGGGCTTACCTCTGAAGCTGTCTCTGGAGCTCAACCCAAAACACAGGCCATAGAATGTGACAGGCTGCTCCCTGCAGCAAAATCTGAGTGCTTTGATCAGAAGTAGAGAAAGAGACAGTGGCCAGGGAAAACGATAAGGATATCAGAAACTTAAACGGGGGGGAGACAGACTGTAAGGGCAGTATGACCATCCCCTAATAATGTGTCATGCCCCTGTAGACCAGTTGGTCTGTCTGTCTCTCCCTCCCTTGCCTCTCTTCTTTTTTCTCTCGCTCTTTCCCTTCCTCCTCTTTCTCTCTCCCGTCCTCAGATCTCAGCCTCCTGAGTAGCTAGGATGACAGGTGTGAGCCACCGCACCCGTCCCCACCCCTCTTCTGTCTGTCACACCCCTCTTTCTCCTGCCAGTACTGGGGTTTGAACTCAGGGCCTTGTACTTGCTAGGTTATGGCTCACTAGGCCTCCAGCCCTTTCTATAGTTCTACAGATTCTGTCTCACTTTTCTTGTCTGTGCCGGATTGGGAGTGCAGTATTTCTCCTTTATGCTTCTGCATAACTAGGGTGACAAGTTTGTATCACTGTGCCCAACTTCGGACTGGTTGCGATGAAATCTCCCTAGCTTTTTGCTCAAGCTGGCCTCGAGGTGCAGTGCCCCTCTCCTCACCTCCCAAGGAGGAGGCCTGAGCCGTGGTGCCTGGCTCCCAGCTGCTCCCTTCAGAACACTTCCCCAGAGCTGCTGTGACTGCTGTGCTGATCATGGGAGCATCTCCTCGCCAGGATGGCAAGAGAGCTTCAGAACTTAATTTAAAAACCAAAACTCAATTCAGACCAGCCTAATGAAAGAACAGCTCCAGTCTTTCCTGGATGGCCAGGTGCTTCGCCCTGTGCACAGATGGTAGCTGCTGTGGCAGATCCAGGGAAGGAGGGCAGCCCCTCCCTGAGTACCAGTGCAGGACTCGAAAACAGTGTCCCAGGCTTAGGAACACCCATTGTAGGCCACACAGCCTGTACCACCACGAGAGGGTGGGCTGGGTAACTTTCCAGGAAAACCCAGGAAGTGGTTACCTGGATCCCAGGCAGTGGAACAATGCAGATTCACCACTTACTGGGCTGACAGCCGCTCTGAGTCAGGGCCTGCACGTTCAGTGTTCCTTCCTGCCTTCCTTCCACTCCAGGCTCCTTTACTGAGCTTGCTCCTAAAACATCGTTTTGAGACTTTGAGGGGTTGTAAAACAACCTGCTGAAGCTTTCCATCGGCCTAGTATACAGGTGACCTCCCAGTATTCTTGTCATCTTCACAAAGTACTCTTCTTACAGGTTTTTATCTGCTTCGTGTTTTTTTTTCCCTTTTTCTTTTTTCTTTTGCTGGTTGTGGGACTTGAACTCAGGGCCATGGTGCTATCCCTAAGCTCTTTTTCGCTCTATCACTTTGAACCACAGCTAGTTGAGAGGGGACTTTTCTGCCTCAGCTGGCTTTGAATCACAATCCTCAGATCTCAGCCTCCTGAGTAGCTAAGATTCCAGGTGTGAGCCACCGGCACCTTGCTGTCTGCCTCATTTTTAAAGACATGTGGACCCAGGCACTCACATTGGATGCACAATCAGATGTGTGACATTATCACTGAATCTCCAACAGCAGGAAGGTCAAGAGGGATTTGACTTTTCAGTTGTAAAAAACGGCTTATCACCTTGTATGAAATACTGCAGTCTTCTCCCTACTTTGGAAAGACTTTGTGAAATATCTATTTTACTTCCATCCATTAATCACATTTACTTATGAGTCACTGTAGACTTCGCAGCCAAATCTGCAAGAATAACAGAAGTATGTAGCAAACTGCCCCCAAATGTGTTAATAGAGAATATGAATTATCTCATGATAGCAGTTTGTAGTACAGTGCATGTACTTCAGGAATATTTCGTACCCTACAGCTTTAAAGTTCACACTTTTTATTCAACACTGTTGAGCTCCATTCTGTGCAATTTAATTAACTTTGGTAAGCAAGTATGACAGGTTTTAATTTGTCTTGAGTCATAATAGTATGATTAATGGGCTGTAGACTACTTAATGTGAAAGATGGTCATTATTTCTTTACATTTTGAAATATGTAAGATGTTCCTGAGTATCCCCATGAGCATGGAAGCATGCCTTTGCTAAATATTTAATGAGCATATTAAAATCTGTTCTCATTTATTCACTTAAGGAGAATACAAGAGAAAGTTTGAAAAGCACGAATCTTGACCCTACCCAAGAAAGGCGTGTGTTTTTATTTTATCTCTCTAACAATGAGGAAATAAAAAATTTAACTAGTTATTTGTTTTCTCCCTGACAGCCTTTGTCACATTTAAACATGTCCTTAAAATTAATGCAAGCTAAAAAAATTAATGCAAGCTATAACATAAGCATTCAAAAGGAAAAAGCGAATTTATTCTTAATAAAAAAACAGAACTAGTTTTGTCTTTCATGAACTGGTTTTAAAGAGGAGCCTATTGTGTATGGAGTGACAGACTTTTGCTCTCATCCTTTCTGCCTAAAAGCATGTCTCTGCCCCGGTGGTGCTTTCCTGAAATGTTTAATTGTTTCCTTTAAGGTCTCCTGTATCATTGTCTGTCATAGCCATTCCTTCCAAAAGCAGTATGTAATTGGCCCACTTAGAAAGCGGGAGTAACTTGACCTTCTTCATGTCCACCACCTTGACCCCATGTCCTCTCCATTCGGCCCCGTGGTCATGGCCAGGGATGAGGAGTACATTTTTTAAAATTGGTTCTTTACCATGCAAACTCCACTGGGCTCCAGAAGCTGGCTACCATTTTTACACTTTCTGTTGGATCAAAAAATTGGCAAGAGTTATAGAATTCAGATCTCTTCCAGAGGCCTCTGTAGAGGAGCTAACAGATGTCTCCATGTGCTTTGTAGTTCTGCAGACAGGGCTGTAGGGTGGCCGTTCGCTGACTCACTGGTTTGTTCACTATGAGTTCATTCATTGGGCAAATGTTTATTGCACATTGTCTTACTGAGCCAAAGGAAACTAAGGAAAGTCTTGAAAATCTATCTTTGTATGCTGATAAGGGATAATAAATGAACTGTAAATGTTCAAGGAGATTTGTAGTAGGAGAAAGATGACTTGCGTCCCAGATTAATTGTTTCGCAGTTTCAAATGCCTCCCTATTTACAGGGCACACGTAGACGCTGCGGCTGACTTGTTGTCTATACTGGCTTGCAAAATACATGCATCTAGTTCCCACTTACCTCTAGGAACAGGAACTTCTTGTTAACTGAATATTTTAACTCATCTCCTTTATATGAAGGCCTTTAAAACTAAATAAGTTGCAAAGTTCAGAGATTTTCATATTTGTGTTAAGCAGATATGATCCATATATATCTTATATATATGATATAATGTGTATATAGGTATGTATATATATATATATATATATATATATATATATACACACATACAACAATACACACACACCATATCCACAATACACAGCCACCTTTGTGGATGCCGCAAGCTGTGCTGGGAGCCAGGATCTGGATGCATAGAACAGCCTCAGGCACAGGTAGGTGGTGAACCTCAGCAGGGCAAAGCCACAGAGGGCTGGCTGCCGGGCGATGCCCTGCAGCAGCTCACGAGACACAACTCACATTTTCTAAAACACACAGCAGCAGCAGGAACTCCCTGCAGACCTGATGGCTGCACTCAAACCGGACCTCAGACCCCAAGGCCTTCCCCACGCTAGGCAGGCTCTGTATCACAGAGCAGCATCTCTGGTTCCTGTGAGGACTTATGCTTTAAATACAGATTCCTGGGCTCTCCTTCCAACACATCCAACATGGTGAGATATAGGAGAGCATTACATTATCAAAGCATTACTTTTCTATAGAAAATGATCTGAATTTTCAGGCTAAATGGAACCAGTAATGATGATAAATTGCAACACAACCATTCAGAAGTAGTTGTGTTGGTAAATTAATCACACTAAATCTATTTTTATGAAACCAAACCTTTTGCTTTTTTTTTTTTAAATGGAGGTCTTGGGCTTGAACTCAGGACCTGGTTGCTATCACTGAGTTTCTTTGCTCTACACTAGTGCTCTACCACTTGAGCCATAGCTCCACTTCTGGCGTTTGAGTGGTTAATTGGAAATAGGAGCCTCATGAACTTTCCTGCCTGGGCTGGCTTTGAACGCAATCCTCAGATCTCAGCGTCCAGAGTAGCTAGGATAATAGGCGTGGTCACCAGCACTCAACATAACTTTTGTTTTTTCAATGTATTTTTAGAGTTCAAAATTCTCCAGAGGGGCTGGGAAGGTGGCTCAGTGGTAGAGTGCTTGCTTTGCGTGCATGAGGCCCTGGGTTCCATTCCTCAGCACCACATAAGCAGAAAAAGCCGGAAGTGGTTCTGTGGCTCAAGTGGTAGAATGCTAGCCTTGAGCTGAAGAGCTGAGGGACAGCGCCCAGTCCCAGAGTTCAGGCCCCACGACTGACAAAAAAATAAAAATAAAAATCTCCAGTGCTCACAGACCTCATGTGCCAGGCAGTGTGTGTTCACATCTCATTGTCTGAGCAATCAGATTTCAACATCAGCTTTTGGGGACAGAGCTGGGAAAGCAAAATTGAGCAAAAATAGCTTCTGAGCTTCAAATAGCATTGTATTGTATTGTTGTACCATGTGCTTGAGTTACAAAACCAGAACTTCTAGAAGTAGAAGGGGCCCTTGGAGTCATTTAACCTAGCTCTTTCATTCTACAATTGAGGAAACCAAAGGCTGGAGAGAAAAATAATTTCTTGAAGGTTGGCTAGCTACCCTGACACTGAATTTTTGTGTGTGTGCACTTAATTTTCATTGTGCTGCTGTTTCATAAGTCTGCTGTTTGGGTTTTAGTCTTCCCAGTAGAGCCAGAGCTCTTATGGTAGTAAGCGTTGGGTCAGAAGTATGCGAAGTGTGGAGGGTGCTGGAGACTTAATTCACTAATTCTGGTAGCAGAGTAAGCAGCAGGGCAGAAAAACACTCCATAACATGCTTGGAAAGCTAGACAGCATGACTAAGAAATCCATTCCAGACCAGCAGTACCTGTTGGGTGCTCAGGTGCTTAGAGCCAAAGGAAATACAATGTTTTTCCATGAAAACAAAATGAAGGTTGACATGGTTTGCCAACTCATTCATCCTGGTCCAGATTTATTTCCGTCAAAACATCCCCAAATAGCATAGTAAAAAAAAAAAAAGTATTGCAAGGCATTAGGATACATGGGAAACTTCCATATCTCCCACACAATTTTCCTGTCTAGTAGAGAAAGAAAGCCATGCATTCATTTCTTAGTAATACTGCACTATTACTGTATCTCAATATTACTCAATATTTTATCTCTGTGTGTAAACCAAAAAAGACCTTTTTTAAAAAATGACACTCAGATTAGTTAAAATGCTATTACCAAAAGAAAGGATTGTGAACTGTATGTTTAAAGATTAATCATCAGCCAGTGTTTAAAATTAGCATGATGTCTGTTAAAATAAAAATATTCCTGAGAAAAATGATACCTCAAATACAGATTTTGATAAAGAGAAAGCTTAGGAAGCTTTAAATTCTGACAGAAAGGAATAGACAACTGTTATGCAGAAAGAAAAGCAAAATGTTTTGGGACTTGGACTAAGAAAAAGTTTATGGTTTTGCAATCTGGCCCACAGCTTCTAGAATCAAGATCCATTGTTAGGTCATAAGATTTTATGTTCTCCTTCAATATTTCTAAAACTATTAATCTCATTGACTGCTGACATCCAATCTATTCTTCTTAATTTCTTTTTAAAATTAAAAAATACTTAGGTTGAATAGTGGTGAAAATATTTTTAATCTCAGTCCTCAGACTTCATTTTTATATAGAAAATAAAGAACAATGGGCCATGTCTGAATATAAAAGATGAGCCCTGGTTTTTTAAAAATGGGCTAATTACAACCCTGTCCTTTTGTTTTAAGAACATTAAGGAATTAACAAAATACATGTGGTTACAGTAGTTGATCTTTCGAAATTAAATTTAAGATTATAGTCAAATAATTGAAATGTAAGACGTAGGATAAATTATACTATTTCCACATACATGGACAGTAAGACATACTAGTGTGATAATGCTTAGAATAGGGGTTGACAAACTACAGAATGAATCTCGACTACTGCTTGATTGTATAAATAAAGTTTTATTGGAACACAAACAACAGTTTGTGTATTATCTGTGTGTGATAATACACAGTGGTATATTATCTGTTGTACTACAACAGCAAAGTTAAGTGGCTACCACCAGATTACATGTCCCCCAAACCCTTAAGTATTTACTATTTGGCTCTTTAGGAAAAAGTTTGCGGATGCTACATTTGGATAACCAATTCGTACTTCTCAGTACACTCCTGCGGCCAGTGTTGCTTTAAATCTTTGTAAATACTAAAATATGATTTCTGCAAGGGTATTTTAACAAAGTTAAAGACATCTTGAATTGGATTTTTCTTACTGCACATTTTAGTTTTATTTGAAAGGATCTTAATGTTTTATAGTTTATATAACCTAGATATTTGAATTTTTTATATTTTTTTTCTGGTCATAGGGCTTGAATTCTGGTCCTGAGTGCTGTCCCTGAGCTCTTTTGCTCAAGTCTGGTGCTCTACCACTTGGAGCCACAGCTTCACTTCCGGTTTTGAGTGGTCAACTGGAGATAAGCATCTCAAAGAGACTTTTCTGACTAGACTGGCTTTGAACCACAATCCTCAGATCTCAGCCTCCTGAGTAGCTAAGATTACAGGCTAGGATTACCACGCTGGCACCTGGCTTTGATATTCGAAATGTTTAGAACGTCTTTACAAAGGACTATTTTTAAGAGTCCAGTAGGTGATACTAGTCAAAAGAAAATAACCTGGGTGCTTTGGAGTGCCATCTGGAACTCTCCACTCTAAATGAGTTGGGTATGAGCGCTGCAGCATTTAGGCATTGTATACATCTTTCAAACCCACCTCTTTGTTTTGAATATGCTATTTATTGGTTTATTTGTTTAATTTTTTATTATTGTCTTCAAATAGCCACACAAGGGGGTTTCAATGTCATGTCCACTTACATGTACAATGCATCTCAGCTGAAGGCATCCCTCCCTCCCTTCTTCCCCTCCTTGAATATTGTTCTCATCCACCTCACCTCCAAGAGACATCAGGATCTTGGTCCCCTGGCTGTATCACTAATCTGTCATTCACAGTGCCCCATCTAGATGCACCACAACCTTACGTACTGAACGAGGGTCTTCAGATCTGCTGTCTAGGACTTGTGTCATAGAGTGCTTACTGTGCTACTCTCTGCCTCACCTTGCCATCCGTAGCTTCTCAGGGGACCCATAACCCACCGGAGGAGATACCGTCATGTCCCGAACGCTAGCTTTTGCCCCATTCATTATACAACATGAAACTGATGTTTTTATCCAAAAGTACACTTAGGGAATTCTTTTTGCTCGTGCTTGATAACTGAAGTATACATCAAGATAAGCTTCTTCTTAATTTGTTATTAAGTTAAAATATTTTTGCGAAGGTAGGAGAATCTGCAAAGTTTGACTAAAACACAGACCAAAATTGTGTCCAGGAAAGCCAGGACACCTGGTCACTCTACTTTTTGCACACTTAGAACCTAACCAATTTTCTTAACTACATTTGGTCAGTAAAGGACTCTTCATCATAAAATAGACTTTGAAGATGGCGGTGAAATGACTAACACCAACATCGTTTAGAAAGGAAGGATTTCGGGTTACTGGACCGATCTCACTTGACAGCAGCCTCACTGGCCGATCCTCTTCCTCCTTGCTCTCCTGCCTCCATAGTTCCTTCCTTTCCACTCTGTCATCAGGAAGAGTGAGGCCTGGTATGGGCTTAATCCCAGCTACCCAGGAGCGTGGAGGTAGGAGGATCACAGTCTGAGGCCAGCACAAGCAAAACCTGGAGACTCCAGCTGGAAAACTACGTTTTAGTTTTGAGGTAGGAGAGGTGACTCAGTAGGTAGTGCTTGTCCAGCAAGAGCAAGGCCCTGAGTTCAAGCTCCAGTCCAGCCAAAAATGAAACAAATCAAAGTAGGTAGCTGCCACTATAGGTAATGGGGGTGGGGGGCGGGTAAGAGGAGAATCTACACACACACACACACACACACACACACACCAGGGCGGGTAAGGGGAGAATCTACACACACACACACACACACACACACACACCAGGAGTAAGAATGGGCCAGTGTAGGGTGTGTAAGGATTAGGAGGTGATGCGGAGTACCAGCCATCTTGTTTCATGTGTTTCCCTTTTAGATCACTGTTTTTGCTTTTTTTAAAAAAAATTTCCTTTTTCTTTTTAAGCATCATGGGGCATGCACTGATCTTGCATGATCTTGCAGTAGCAGTAGGGCTGTCCTTATACAGTAAAACTTGAGCACATTTTAAATTCTGCAGTTCACTATATTAAGCCTGGACTTTCCAGTCCACCCCAAGTTTCCAGTAAAGTTCTGTTTGACCTTTGTATAAAGACCACCTTTACTAGGTGACTTATTTTTGCTGCTCTCTTGGGTGGTCGAATGAGGCAGATTTCCCTGTTGAACAACATACAACCTTCTTTTTTGCCAACTGAACGTTACACTGGATGTGGCTTGGAGGAGCAATTTCTCAATACTATAAACAACTGCTTTCTTGGAACAGCTTGTTGCTGAAGCATAGAGGTCACTCTTGGACTCGCCCTGCGTAGTGTATGAATTGGTTCAGGAAGTGAGTGTGGCTGGCCTACCAAACGGCAGTGCCATAATATAATTAAGTTCAGTAGCCTCCCTAGGGGCTCGAGGCAGTCGTGTTATGACACCAAGCTTTAAAAAGAGGACTTTTTGCAGAGCCAAGAAATTACGGAGACTCAGTCTTTGGGACAAATGTGGCAAGGTTTAAAAAAAAAATCAGAAATACATTAATGTTATTGAAAAATTAAAGCTGGCTCAAATGGTGCCTCAGTACTGTTAAGTCAGTATTTCTCAAAAAGGACAGAGTGTCTTGATATCAAAGATGCTATTGGAATTTGGATGGGGGAATTAAAAGTATGTTAGAAATAAAGGAAATTAGAAAATGTTCCTAAAAGGAATTACTGGACAGAATTTGTTCTCTGCCTATTCAAATTAGAGTGTACTAAAATTTTTCCTACAATAACACAGAGCACTAAGTATAGACAGTGATGTTACTGAAAGGTTGTTAAAAATGCAGATGAAAGGAATGATAAAGCTCTTCACTAGCACATCACAACCACAGCATTCTTTTTTCCCCCTCATTCTGGGGCTTGAACTCAGGGCCTGGGCGCTGTGCCTGAGCTTCTTTGGCTCACGGCTAGCATTCTACCACTTGAGCCACAGCACCACTTCCAACTTTTTCTGAGTATGTAGTACTGAGGCTTCATGCATACTAAGCAAGCACTCTACCACTGAGCCACCTTCCCAGCCCAGGCCACAGCATTCTTAGCAAAGTAGAATCAGTCAGCAGAGGCTCTCTGATTCGGTCCTACCCGGGGCTGTCAGTCATAGAGACAGAAGATTTTGAGAACGCAAGTGTAATTATGTGTCTAAAAGACAAAATACAGACAATGCTTAGATCTGTATTTGGTCCCAATTCATTGCTGTTCAAGGCACTACTCTTTATCTTGAACTCTATGACAGGTTGACTTAAAATGATTTATCAAGTACCCATGGCAGGAATGATTCTTTCTTGGCGCTGTGCTACAGCCTTGTCACTCTATGTCATTTTTAAATACACCCAGCCGGCTTCCCATTGGTTACAACTTCACAGTGCAACAGGCAGTCCTGTTTATGTTTAACGGTCCAGGCATCAGCCTGGTATCACTGCAGTAACTCCAGGGATAATCTCATAGTTGTTGTTGTTGTTGTTGTTTTGTATGGCCTGCCCAGAAGCTCTATTGCCATAAACATTGCTTTCCTGTAAGGAGAATGCCTTAGGGTGGAAAAGGAACACCATTGGAAAGAAAGTATGAATTCAGGAAATGATTCTGGTCCAGCAGAGCTGTGGGTAGTATTTGATAAATTCATCTTTTATACAGCAAGTCCTCTACTTTGGTTTAAAGTATACATCAATTCATCAGCTCTGGGTTGGTGTGAGTGAGTTTAATGCTGCGCATGCATAATGCTGCTACTTGCTTTGGGTCTACGGACCTCACAGAGACTGTTCCAGCTTTCTGGAACATTAGTTAGATGTGCCTGTAGCTCCATGAGCCTTACACGGGGAAGAGGAAGCCAGAAGCTTCTAACCCTTTGCTTCTATGTGGATTTGGACTAAATTAAGCAGTCACTCAGATCCCTCATATAATTCTATCACCCTCCCAGCCCAGATCTGTAAGAGCTGCTGACTGACACTGTGTCAGTGTCAGTGTTAGAGATAGTTTGTAACCTTTCCACATCTTTTTCCTACTGGCCTGTAAACCATCCCAACATTACCAAAGATAAAGTTGCTACTTTGATACTTGCCTATGCCTTCTACCTTGTTAGGGATGAAGATTGCCTTTGTAAAGTCCCACTATATTTAAGAGGCGGGAAGAACCAAGATTAGTGCCCTAGATGTATGATTATAATAATCAAGAATGTGGCTTAGTGGTAGAGCGCTTGCCTAGCATGCATGGAACCCTGGGTTCCATTCCTCAGTACCACATAAGCAAAAAAAAAAAAAAAAAAGCTGGAAGTGGAGCTGTGGCTCAAGTGGGAGAGTGCTAGGCTTGAGCCAAAGAAGCTCAAGGACAGTGCCCAGGCCAAATTCAACCCCAGGGTAGTGTTCAGGCCAAGTTCAGCCCCAGGACTGGCAAGAGGGAGAGAGAGGGGAGAGAAAGAGACAGAGAGAGAGAGAATATGTATCCATGAATCATCCAAAATCTTAGCTTGCAAACACATTTGAAGAAATTTTGTTCCAGAATCAGGACTGATTTTAAATTCTGCTCTCTTGTACAAGCATTGCACAATAACTAACACAAAGCTAGACATACACCATGTTTCTGCTCCAGGCAGCTTCTATTCCCCAAAGTGGATCAATTTTGGAATAGCACATTGCTGAGAAAGTCTTCGCTTGTTTTGCCCATGAGTAGCAATATGAATTGGAAAGGAGTTAAGGGTCACTTGCTAGAAGGTCCCCAGTGTGATGCTGGTTTTCAGGGGACCCTTCTGTAGAACTAACCGAATATTCTTTTCAGTTCTTTCTTTCCTTCCTTCCTTTCTTTTTATTAACTTCTTCTTCCTTCCTTTCCTTCACCTCTCCCTCCCTTTCAGAAATCTCCCCTTCTTCCCTTCCTTCCTCTTTTACTTTCATACCCACCTCTTCAGTAGTTTTTAGCCAGTCAAGAGGTGACATGCATAATTCATGGAACACTTAGGGAAAGGCTCACCTGTGCAGAGAGAAGGTTTTTCCCCACCGTGGTTGAACAGGAAGTTCAATGTTTCTACCAAAATAAATTGAGAGATTAAATGCTAGAAGTTATGCATATGTATTATCACTGTTAATGAATGTATTTGAGGCTCTTGTTCCCTCTTGTCAATCTCATCTCCAAAAGAAACATGCCAGGGGCAGCTTGTTAAATACAAAAAAAAAGATATGAAAAACAGATAGGCACTGGGGAAATGTGCCACGTGAAACAGTTGCAGAGGGGAGACGTAAGAAAATGGATCACCCTAAGAAATTATTCGCAGGAATAGAAAGGTTGAAATTTTGTCCTCATACGCACAAAATTTCTCAGTGCCCTGGGTCTGCTATTCTTCCTACACTGTCATTATTTGTGCGTGGATGAAGGCCATAGAAATTTTTATGAGTTTAAAGTAAGAACATCAAAACCTGTAACTATAAATGTCAGTGGAGGGCTTGTTTTTTCAAGTGCCATATGTCATATTAAACATCACCTATGCTCCATATCATATGAGTAGGCAGATACTATTTTGGAGCCTTAGATACAAAACCCATTTCAGTGACAGATGCATTTCTTCTCAAGAGAAAGAAAGAATCTTTTCAGAAACTTCTGTATCAGCTGATGGATTTGTTTCTGCCAGTGTCACTAAAACCTAGTTCTACATCAGCACATGGGTAGTTTACAAAGACAGTTTGACTTGAGAGAGTTTATACTAATGTATTTTATTTCACACCAGTGGTGTCCTTTATACCAAATAAGAAACTTCATTAAATTTAATCCAAAGCTTGAGCAATGGAAAGGCACATAGATGATGTCGTACATTATAAATATTTTTTGTACTTGCTAGTTTATTTCAAAGGAAATTATTCAGATGACTTAATGATGATGGGTTTTTATTAATGTTTTTGCTCTGAAATTCTAGGCAAGTAGTTACAAAAAAAACAAATTGTCTAGTGTTATCCTTTAATATGTGATGTTTTCTAACCACATTAATACTGAGAAATGCTTCCAAAACTACTCTATGACATTAGCTCCGTTACACATTTATCATGGGAAAAAAAGATGATGGTAAAGCATAGTATTTCCTAAAACTCAGAAGAGAAAATAATTACCTTTAATTGTTATCTGAAGTTGGATTCATCTCCAACTTGAAAAGCAATTTTACACTAATATTTTGTAAATCACTACTAGACACTATTGGAAGAAGGTATTTTGCAACTGTTTCTGACAAACTCTAGCCACATATGTCTTTGTTATATTATGTTTTTACTGAAGTCTTTAGTACCTTTTCCAGATAAATGTTTTTAAATTATTTGTTTGATACCATTATTTTAAAAGAGAAAAGCATGAGGTAAAGGCGTATATACTACATGAAATAGAACATGCATACTTCATGAAATAGAACTACAGGTCTTTTGTATTTGAATGCCCCAGGTTTACCAGTCTGAGTTCTAGATATACGTAGTCTAGGTTCTAGGCAGAGTCAAAGAATAATAAAATGTTTTTCCACTCAAAATTCTTTCTTTATAGAGGAGGGAGTGCAGTAGGTAGAATCAATATAAAATGGTGACAGTAGTATAAGGTCCTAGGAATACACAAGAAATGCTGCAAGGAATAGAGAGAGGCCTGCTAAACTTGAGTCAAGGAGGACTTAGTAGGAGAGTACGAATTGGGTCTTTAAAGATCAGTAAGTTGGGGCTGGGAAGGTGGCTCAGCGGTAGAGCGCTTGCCTTGCATGCCTGAGGCCCTGGATTCGATTCCTGAGCACCACATAAGCAAAAAGAAAAAAGCCAGAAGTGGTGCTGTGGCTCAAGTGGTAGAGCACTAGCCTTGAGCTGAAGAGCTGAGGGACAGCGCCCAGGCCCAGAGTTCAGGCCCATGACTGGACCAAAAACAAAAACAAAAAAAAAAAGATCAGTAAGTTCTTCCAGAGAAAGTAGAGGGAAATGGACTTCCAAGCAGAGGCACCAGAATGTGAAAGCCTAGGAGGCATTGAAGTGGATTCTAGATAGAACCCTGGAAAAGGCTAGAACTGTATTGTGAGGGTCTTGTATTCCTGATGAAATAATTTGGGCTTATTTGATAGTAATATGAATCAAAAGGTTTTGTTTTGTCATTAAAGAGATAAAATGGGGCAAGAGATGGACTAGTGCCTTATCAAAACATGGCATGAACCATGATGATGGAAATCTAGTAACTTGGGAAATTGTGCTTTCTCTGTTTTTCACTTTTCAAAAAGCACCTGCAAAACAGAAGTTATATTGCCTTTACAATAGGAAAAAAACCACTGAGTGTTAAAATTATTTCCCCTAAGTCAAATAGTTTGTAGGTCATAAGAAGAGGAGGATTCAAACTATCTTGTAATTCCGTGTGAGACCCCACTTTGCTTCTGTTGTATTTACCCATTCTCTCTAGTTCTAACAACAGAAGCATCAGAGAGCGAGAGTCACACTCTCCAGACTTTTGTGTGTTCCTTTACTTTCCTCTTTTCTCAAAGAATCAATGCTCAGTACCCCGATTGTGTCTCCAGGAGGGACAATATGCTCTCTCTCCCTGGAACTGACTTTCTTCCAGCTCCTTCTTATCTTGAATGTACATCTGCAGAATAGAGGTCTTCCTTGACCCCCTAAATTAAATCTCTCTCTCTCTCTCTCTCTCTCTCTCACACACACACACACACACACACACACAAATGATTCTTTCCCATAACACTTTGTTCTTTAATGTTACAGTCCTCTCCAAAACTGAAATAAACATTGATTTATGGTCATACTTCTTTTAAAGTCTCCTTCCCCAACTAGAACCCAACAACACAGACTATGGCAACTGGGAATCATGTCTAATGTGGACTATCGGGGGTCATTTCACATTCTTTCCTCACAACTGAAGAGGCAGGAAAGGCTTCCATTTGAGAGTAATGAAACCGGCAGACAGACATTAAGAATCTAGATGCTAGTAAGTAAGAAGCCAACGTGCAGACCGGGGTGGCCTAAAGCCCTGGGCGCATGCTTTCAATGTCGTGATACAAATGAATGGGAATCGGACGCATGATGACACAGAAACAACTGGTTTACCATATTTCACCCACAACGACTGAGTTGAGGGCTGAAATCTGAGAGCAAGCTCCGTGATGAGTAAGAACGAGGGTTCATGATGCTGCAAGTGCTGGAGGGAGGCGGAGGCTGAGAGGTAGAAAACAAAACGTCTACAAATATTGCATCCAGTTTAGAACTTGACTCCAGGTGATGATCCTGGGAATTAGAACAGGAAGCATTTCTTTGCCATCCATTTTGTCCAAATGGAAATGCATGTGGAATCAGGAACATTCTAGAACACACTGGCCTGTTTCATGGTTTGGTCCTTCCTTTTATTAACTAGGAACACAGAATTCAGCCCTTTGGTCCAAAATCATATTACCCCTAGATAGTCAAAGGAAAATTTCTACTCAATATATTAAAAACTGTGGGGATCAGGGTTCTGCTAGAAGAATTTCCTTGGAAAGGCGAATGGATGGTGCACGGTGCTATTCTCCTTAAGATAACCCCTGGTGGATTTAGGAAAGGTTACAGGTGCGCCTCATTTTCTTTTTCTTTTTAGAATGTACCAAGTCCAAAACCATCCTGGAGTCATTCTTTATGAAGCCTATTCTGATTTGATAACAACTCCCCTGTCTTTAATCTGGACTTTACCTAGATTATTCCCAGTCTACGACACTAGTAGAGGTCCCACATTTATTTCGTCTATCATGGAATAGTGTCAAAGTTTCCCTGATGATAGAAAATGGGGATGTGTAGTTCTATAAACATTGGTCTGTAACTAATGATACTTTGCAGTAAGAATGATTTTCAAAAAGTAGAGAAATGACTCACTAAGCAGAGTGCCAGCCTTGAGTGAAGAAGCCAAGCGAAAGCTTGAGCCCCTGAGTTCAAGCCTAGTACTGGCACTAAAGAAGAGTAAAAAAAAAGAGAGTAATTTTTAGTACGAAAACAAATGCTTATATTTAAGTATTCAGATGCTGAGTTGCTAAGAATCTTATATTAGATCATTTTGTTAAATAGTGGCTAATGAAAATAGGAAAGATTCAAAGAACCTGATTTTTCTGTTTTGGTGAATTCCAAGTTTAATTGACACATAAATCATGTTAATACAAACTCCAACTCAAGAAAATAATTTTTAAAGTACCATAATTTTTATATGACCTTGAAGTCCCAGCAATCTATTGCATAACTTTTCAAGAGAAGTCACATGAAGGGAGCCTCATATTTCCTTAAATTTATTAGTGCTCCTTGGTGGTCCAGGCTGCTCAGGCTTTTCTTTCTTTCTTTCTTTCTTTTTTCAAGGTTCCTTTTCAAAGCAATAATCTTACTTAATTGCTTAATGTGTGCTCTCATATACGTCAATTTGAGCTCCTATTTAGAGTAACAATAGGAAATTCATAATGGCAAGAGTAGCAAAACGTGATGGGTGTACCCGTGTCGTGTTTCTACATAATGATGTGAAGATAATGCTTTTATCTGCATGACCACCATATTAGCCACACATCATAAAAAAACCCAAACTTTATAAAAGCAAGGGGTCAAATTCATTAAAAACAATTTTGTACCCTTTGCTGTAGTTAAAAGCATTTATGGTTAATATTATGACATTTTTTTCCTTTTGTTGAAATGATCCTAGATCCATTTTCTAGCCAGGAAAAA
This sequence comes from Dipodomys ordii, assembly GCF_000151885.1. Classification (NCBI taxonomy): domain Eukaryota; kingdom Metazoa; phylum Chordata; class Mammalia; order Rodentia; family Heteromyidae; genus Dipodomys; species Dipodomys ordii. The sequence goes on along the minus strand of NW_012267335.1, from coordinate 2,948,953 downwards.
ATATTTTTCCATGTACAAAGATATAAATCAGAGGCAAGTAGGAAGGAAAGATACTTTATATTCTTTAGTTTTAGTTTTTAAGACAAAATAATTAGACTATACCTTAGAGCTTTTAACTTTAACATGGGAAATGAACTTCTGCGAGTCTATTTTATTTCATTGGTTCTTCACTATAAAAATATAGTATTCCAAATAATTACAAAAAATCGACTTTTATACTTACAAAAGTTAATATGTAGTCTTTGGTTTGTTAAAATGGTTACTAATAAGGTAGGAGGAATTCTTAATCTTTATTATTTTAAAAAAGTCTTCTAAGAAAAACATTTCTAAGTTGCAAGACAATAGAACATATAATTATCAATGATAAAAAGAGTAATCATTACCATTAATGTGTTTTCTAAATTACCCTATTTGTCTCAGAGGAATTATTTAATTTTATAACAAGATTTCCCCAATATTTATAGATTTGGTAATATGTTAACGACTTATACTTTTAGAACTATATTTAAGACCTATCAATAAAGAGTTCTTGAGAGGGTGAGACGAAAAATAAGAACATGCATCTTGATCAGCATTCAGTCCTTTGTTGTTTATATAAACATGAGCTATATTCATTAGTACTGCTGTGATTTTCACAGCTATTTGTCACTATGTGAATGCACATTTTTTCTACCATCAATCTTGGGAAGTACCTTGTCTGTAGGGTTTATTTTTGGTGTAGGACAAATGTCATTGTGATTTGCCATCAGTACTCTCAGAGAACACACAAACGGTGGATTGATTTGTTTCTTTGATCTCCTCTTTGCTTGCTAAATAAATTGCTTTATGTTTAACTTGGGAATATATAAACATGCTATTTTTAAAACTGAAATGGAAAAAAAACAAGTAAATTCCAACCATAGCCTAATGTATATGGTTCAACTCCAGAATAATTATTCCCATTACATTAAGCCTTGCAAATTATTGATAAACTACTCACCACACCACACACACACACACACACACACACACACACACACACTCACACCAATATCTGGAGAAGATACATTACACACTGATAGTCTTCAAAACTATGTTGTGAGCCTGGTGCTAAATATAAGTTAAAATCTTCCTTGCCATGCCTGTAATTTTCTGAAGTCCTAAAGTGCTTGGGATGGCAGTGACAGGAGAGGACTCCACAGAGCGGGAATGCATTTCTCATCAGATCCAGATGCACACTCACATTCCTCCTCAGTCACATTCCCTTCTTCAACGTCTTGCGACTTTCTCAGACAGCTGGATGTGCTGATGGCACTCATCTTGGTCAAGCCTCGTCACAGCCCTGGCTTCAACTCAAATAGTACTTGGAAGGTCCTGATGTCATCTCTCATTATCGTCCTTAGCTGTGTGAGCATCTTAGGAGATGACTAGTTCTCAGGCTTTCAAGTATAACACCCCCACTCCCACATTCAATAACCCAGCAAATTCCATGCAAAGATCTTTGGATGTTCTGCTCTATTTTGAGGCTGGTGTACTAGACTGTATAGATGTTAAGTCTAAAATCTAGCAAAAAAATGTTTCTTGCTTTATGTTTAATTAATCAGTTAACTATTTTAACCTTTGGCATAATTCACAAAAGGATTTGTGGTACACTGAAAGAATATGATTTTAAAATAGGAGGAGAAGGAGCAGAGCACAGTAATCACGGAGGGAAGGATTAAATCTGGAAGAAACCTGAAGTACTCTACAGTGGCCGTCACGGGCTTTGAAGAACTGATTATACACATTGCCAGCTAGTGGCATCCAGCTTGTGCTTAGCTTTTTTTTTTTTTAATTAATACCTAAGTTTCCTCCCCTCTGAACCAGTAAAGAGCGTTGTTACGCGGAAGCTAAATTACTTGACAGATAAGGCAGGGTGTCAACTAGAGTAAGAGCATCCTCAGGTACAGAGGAATGACTGAGCCTCCAGTAAAGCTGTTGGTCCCTTAATCCTGAAGGAATTAATGTAAGAACGGTGTGGCGGCATTTTGTAATTGTCTCTAAGACATACTTCTACTCTAAGGCACGTTTTTTAGCATTTCCTTCACTGTCATTCACCTGTCTATGCTTTTGTAACATGAAAGGAAAGAGGAGACTTGGTGACTCACCAAGTCCACTAGGAACCTGTTGTTTAGAAATAAGAAAATGTCTTGGTAGAACTGTCAGAAACAACGCAATACTAGACTATATTTGGTGTGTATTGCTGCTGTAAGAATCTACTACAGACTTCAAATAAGATTTGTTATCTTAGTCTCTAGGTCAGAGAGTAACATGAGGCCCACATGTTAAAATACAAGTCAGCAGAGACTCATTCCTCCCAAGAACCTGCAGGCGGCAAGCCAACTGCCTCTCCTTTTCCAGTTTTGTCTTCTGGTTTCTGTCTTCTTTCCTCCACCCTCAAAGCCAGCAATGGTGGCATGAAGTAGATTTGGTCTTGTATTACGTTTAAGTCATCTCTTGGGGAGGAGTTAGTCTCTTTGACTTTGATTCTATGAAGGGCATTCTAAGGAGATGAGAGATAGAACACCAGACCAGTAACTACCTATTCAACGTGCCCAAGGAGGGATTCATGTGTAGAGATACTATATTTAAGCATTCAGCACTACAGTTTTGAGAAGTCATTTGTGGTTGGGGTGGGCCTGTCCAGAGCTGACACAATATTGGGAGAACTGACTAGAGGAGAAGGGAGGATGAAGGTAGCTCATGATGCTGGAAGGGCGGGCTGTGGTCGCAGCACTGAATTGATGTATGGTGTTGCCCAGCTGGCTTCCAGTTCAATTCTAGCAGTGTTGTCTGTGTATCCCGAGAAACACAGTGTCACACAGTGTTGAGTGTGAATAATGAAGTATGACATGAATATTTGGGAACATCAGTGCTTTACATGTGGGTAACAGTGAACATGTTAGACACCGGTTAAAGGTTTTCAAAGGCAGAATGTGAGAAGGCAGTGTGTTTTTAAAATGCATGCTTCCCTGGACCATGAGTTGTCCACTTGCCATTCTACCCATGTACTTCTGCCAGGGTTCTAATGGAGTACATGATTTCCATTCCAGTAACTCTGAGCCTGTGTGAAAAGGGATGGAAAGCCAGTCAGGAGAGGAGTGTGGACTTTGCCACAAGGGTTTGGTTCCTTTTTCTTTTTTCTGCCAATCCTCTAAAGCCAGGTTATCATCTGTTGAAATAAAATGAGAAGAGAGCCTTCGGAATTGGGATGCTGACATCAGAACAAGGCTGAGGGTACACAGCCAGAGCTGGGGTGGAAGGGCCGAAGATAACGGGAAAGAATGACTGGAGCCTGGGAGATCTCGCCAGCAGCCAGTCCTGGTTCTAGTTGCCAGCATCGGGTTCCTGGCTCCCGGGCTGAGATGATGCCCTGCTGGAGACTGGAATCGAGGCCCTGGAGCTGAACTGTGTGGGGTGCGACCTCAACTGGTCCTGGTATAAAGTTCACCCCTAATGTCTAATCAACATATTTCTTCACATAGGCCTTGAAAAATGACCTAGACCTCAAAATAGATGTTTGTGTGTGAAAGTGAAATCATGATTTGTCAGTAACGTATTTTAATTAAAGAGACACCATAAACCCTGACGGCTGACTCAGGGGAAATGTTAACCTATCAACACCTTAATCTCCTGGCAGGAAACTATCTGTCCCTCCTAATCTTCTGATCATTTAGGGGTGCTATGTGGTAATTTTTAAAAGACTTTAAGAGACAGTCTGAGGTATTTATATAACATGCTCGTTTTTTTAAATCAAGTTATGAAAGTATTTCTTTGAAGTTACTCAGTAGTCAAGTTTCTCAGCCAAACAGAACATCACTCTAACTTTAAAGCTGAGATCATGCAGAATACTTAATTAAATGTGGATCCTATTGGCCTGAAATTGTCAGAATTATTGACATTTTTAACATTGCATTTCTGATTTATGTCCCTGTCATCAAGATGTCTGACTCTGTTTCCGTAAATGTCAGCGATGCTCTTTCCTTCATTCCTGTGATAGCCGGGTCTCTGAAGGGGACCACTGTCTACAATTACCTTTGGATTTTGTCCAAATCTCAGTTCCCTCTGCCCTCGTGGCATGTGTTAATTTGACATCCCAAATTCCTGAAAAGCAACCAGCACAATTTGAAACCAGGTTGCTATCCAAACCAAATTGTATTTTTAATGATTTGATTGGAAAGTACAAAGAATGACTTTCAACTAAAGCTTCTTACCGTGAATACAAACGTTTAATAAAGCAAGGCAGGCATGCGGTACTTAACCTGCCCTCCCAGCTTCAGAGAGAAATATATTCAGGAAAGGAATTAATCACACATGAAATCCCAGCCGGGGCCTGCTTGTGCAATCTGTCAAGGAGGTTTAAATATGCTGGGACCTCTCTTTAGCTGAACCTTAGTCAGACTTCCTAGCTCCCAGAGTCTCCTAGGATATTTAATGACAATACAAGAAGAAAAATAGCAACCTGAAATCAGTACTGAAGCCATCATAACAAGAGAACCCAAGACACCGAGGCTCATTACAAGATCGCAGTCATTACAGTCTTGCCCTAGCGAGTAAAAGCTAAAATTAAGTATATGATGATATGCAAAAGGGGTGACATTTTTGTCATGTGAATAACGATTTAGGGGTTCCCACTTCCCAAAGTTTGAGCGCTTCCACTCTGGATGTTATATAGCTAAAAAGGAGTTAGGGTTGAGGCAGGAAACAAATCCAACAAGGTTTATTACACATTAGTGTTGGTTCCAGATCAATCGAGAATGTCAGTTGTGTTCTGCAGATGGGTCTGAGCATTGCTGGGGGCGCGGGCTGTTCAGTGGGATATGCGCACAGCATTCCATCGCTCACTCAGTGTGATCTTGCAAAGAAATTATACAGATTTTTTTCCCTCCTCTTAATACTTTAGGAGTAAGCTCCCCTAGCTTTGCGTCTGAACAGATGTGGAGCTGTTTGGTGGAATTAATAAGGTGATATATCATGGGCAGTCAGTGTTTTTCACCACTGTAGATAACTTGTCAGACTGCGGAGAAAAACGTTCACCGACTTACTAGAACATGAAATTTAAATCTCTGATCCAGATAATTTTAGATGCTTTGATTTCATTATAGAAATTCCTCAACTACTTGTGGATAAAACAAATGCTAAGATCGTATTGAGTTTCACCAAGCTGAATTAGCAGAAAACAAAGATAAAATGCCTTTCTATTTAAGAACATGATGATGTTTTAATTGTTATAGCATTTGGCATGCCTAATGTATACAATCCTTGACATTCAGATAATAACAAAAGAAAGTTGTTTGGGATTTTTCTTTTATTTCTTAGTGTCCGCTTTCCTCTCTGCTGTTTCTTCAACCCCTGTGCCGGCCCTGGCCTTTGCCTCTCCTCCCACCTCTTCATCCTTCTGTAAAGAAAACCCTACACAGTGAAGGGGGTGCATGTAAAAATACCTCATTTCTATATAGATGGGCCAAGGCTGCCTGTTACCTAGCTGTGATACACAGACCACCATCGTTGTGACAGCTGATGTCCGTGCCTCTGGCTGAAACAAAGGTTTACATATTACACAAGCAATTTAACTGTTTTCTAAACAGGATTGCCAAGACAGTGGGAACTGGCAGCCCACACTGGGTTTGGGGTTTGGGAGATGTGGATTAGAAGTGACTGTTGATTATGAACCTTTTTATTTGTCTTCTATCAACTCCAAGCACCCTAGTAACCCAGGAAAGAATGTCTCACAACACTTCAACTTGTCTTCCTAGCTTCCCAAGATCACATACACAAATCACTTCACAAAAGTGGTGTTAAGACTCTTGCACACAGATAACCACACAATCGGTAGAACAAGACAATTGTTCGTAAATTGTCCTTAAAGAGTTCCACACAGAGAAATGTTTTATAATCCTTTTTTGTGTAGTAGGCAAGGAAAGGAAAGGGAAAGAAAAAGAAAGAAACAAAGAAAAGAAATGAGGTTGGTTGGGCAAAGATTACCCAGAAGCAAGAAAGAAACTCTTTTGGAGTCTCAGTTGAAACACAATAAAGAACATAATTAACTTCACAATTCTTTGTGTTTTTCATTTGACTGCAGGGAGGAGATGAAAGAGGACTGTTAAGCCTTGCATTCCATCCCAATTACAAGAAAAATGGAAAGCTGTACGTGTCTTACACCACCAACCAAGAGCGCTGGGCCATGGGGCCGCACGACCACATCCTCCGAGTTGTGGAGTACACGGTCTCCAGGTATGGCTGAAAGGCCCTGAGCAGACAGATGTGTGACTGGTGTTGCTCTTCATCTCCTCACATCCTCTTTGTTTCCAAATGACAACTCCCTAGCCATCAGGCCGTAGCAATGAAAGGAAAACTGCCACCTTGTGTGTATGTTTTTAAGAAGAAAAGAACAATGATGGCCTTTGACCCCTTTCCTCTGGTATCTCCCGAGTTAAATGCTACTTCTAGAGTATAGAAATGAGCAGACTTTTACGGGCTCCATTCCAAGTATAGGTTTCTTATTTCTGGGCTGGATTTGGTTTTCCTGTGTGCGTGCTGCTCTCCGGTGGCTTTGCCTGTGTCTTTAATGGTCACGCTGTCTTTCCTTTCCCCCAATGTAGGAAGAATCCCCACCAAGTGGATTTGAGGACAGCCCGGGTGTTTCTGGAAGTTGCAGAGCTCCACCGCAAGCACCTGGGAGGACAGCTGCTCTTTGGTCCCGATGGCTTCCTGTACGTCATCCTCGGGGACGGGATGATCACACTGGACGACATGGAAGAGATGGATGGGTTAAGGTAAGGGACACTGCGGATGGGTGCCTGGTGTCCGAGAGCATGCTGGCAGGGCCAGGAGAAGGGGGCTGAGCCAGGGAGCCACAAACCCACATGGCATCACATCACCTGGCTTACGTATCTGGCAGTTGTTGTCCCGTGTCCATATTTGCAGAGCGCAGGGGAGTTCAACCTCAGGCCGAGGCGCTGCTCCTCTCCTGGTCACGAAAGGAGGGGCTGCAGTGCCCCCTGTGCCGGGCCTCTGCTGCCCTGAGCCACGCGCCTGCTTCCTGGGGGCACCTGCTGCTCAGCACCTCCCATGATCCTTCACTTCCCTTTGCATAAAACTCATGGGCTGACAAAAATGGAAGAGGACAGATGTAGGAAAAGAAAAAAAAAAAAAGCAGTGTGTTAATGGTGCCACCGTCCGTGGCCAGCTCCAAGCCGAGGCTGGGCACAGTGGAACAGTTGTGTCTCAGATAAGGGAATGGTTCTTCACTGCCTTGCGGCTTCACCACACAGCGGCCAAACTTAAAGCACTCACGCCTCCCCCCCCCCCCCATCTCTCAGCGACTTCACAGGCTCCGTGCTGAGACTGGATGTGGACACAGACCTGTGCAACGTGCCTTACGCTATCCCTCGGAGCAACCCCCACTTCAACAGCACCAATCAGCCCCCAGAAGTGTTTGCGCATGGGCTCCACGACCCAGGCAGGTGAGATGGTGACCCGCTCTGAAGGACCAGCAGGTACTGCCAGGAGAAAGAGGGTGTGGGGTTGCTGGGCAGACGAGCTGAGGGCCAGTGTGTGCCTCTAAAATCAGACCACGCCATGGGCTGGGCAGGTGTGGGGTCGCTGGGCAGACGAGCTGAGGGCCAGTGTGTGTGCCTCTAAAATCAGACCGCGCCATGGGCTGGGCAGGTGTGGGGTCGCTGGGCAGACAAGCTGAGGGCCAGTGTGTGTGCCTCTAAAATCAGACCGCGCCATGGGCTGGGCAGGTACTCGCCCCCTTTCTTCTATGACTGTGTAAGTCATTGACAACGCAGATTAGACCAAAAATAAATAAATAAAAGAATAAGTTATAGAGAAAAACAATGACTTCAAATTGGAGGAGATTACTGCCCGGTACAAATTGCTGGATAGGTGTAATGACTAACATCATCACTCCTTTGCAGAGATAATGAACCTTTGGACCTCTTTCCTTAAGCCTTTCTAAATATTATTTTACTTACTGTGCTAGTCTGTTTTGTGCTACTGTAACAGAAATAAACACTATGGACCGGGTAACTAATAAAGGGGAGAAATTTATGTGGTCATGGTTCTGGAGGCCAGGAGTCCAAGTGTCTCAGCTTCAAGTCTTTTGAAAGATTCTTGCTAGTTCTTCCCAAGGCAGAAGGTGAGAGGGAAGGAGAAGGAGAGAGAGAGAGAGAGAGAGAGAGAGAGAGAGAGAGAGAGAGAGAGCGCCCAAACCATCCTTTCCTTGGGATCTCACAGTGGCCTATGGGCACCAATCCCTTTCTAAGGGCAGAGTCCTCATGACCCATTTGACCCTTAACCATTCCACCTCTTGACATTGTTTGCTGCAATCGGGATTAAGTTGCCAACACGTGAACTTTGCAAGACACATTCATACCACAGCCCTTATATAATAACTCTGCTGTCAGGAGGCTGTCAAGACTGGATAAAAAAAAAATCTAGAGACAAAGCACAAGGTGGGGTGTCTGACACCTGGAAGTTCTTATTACACAGCTTCACTTAATATACGATGATGTAGTGTTAACGGTTTACTTCGGAAAAATTACAAATACTAAAGGAATTCAGGCCGGCTGCTTGCTCTACTATAAAGAAAGGAGAAGTTAAAAGGATGTGGAGTGAGAAAGTTTGGATATATTATTTTTAAAATACCATGAAGTATAATATAGAAATTCTCTGATGAAAGCTTCACCCCACCTGTGGTGTATTATTCATGCAAAAGATACCAGGCCACATTCATTCATTTATTAGCGCAGTTATTCTTGCTATTTAATGTTTATTGAGTGTTCGCTATGTGCAAGGTGAATGTTTCTCAGCCTTCTTATTTTTTTATAATCCTTCATGCCCTTCATCTCCCTTCCATCAAAGCCCAAATCCACAGTTCATTTCCCTTTTGGCATCTCAGCAGATCTTAAAATCTGTTCGACGGGGAATACTGACGGTGCGCTCAGGATGTGGAGGAAACTGTCACATTCCATTCCCACAGCTCACAGCTCACGGACACCCTCACAAAGCAGCACTTTGATGCTGGGCGGTTCGAGTCACCACGACCCTGCTTGGGGCCTTCTTGTAACCTCCCTGGGGGTCCTGAGCCTCAAGTGCAAAAATATAGGAAAAGGCATTTTATGGACCGTGTTTGGGGCAAAATGGCTGTACAGTGAATTTCTATCTCCACTGGCAGCAGGGAGCAGAGGAGAGCATTTATATTCTGCCTTCCTCCAGGAGGATCTTGAACAGAAAAAAAAAAAAAGATGCAGTAAAGCAGAAAAGGAATGAAAATAATTATTAGCAAAAAGTAAAGCCAACTGTTAAGGGCCTTGTTACAGGGTGCTGGGCGAAGCATCTGTCTACAGTATCTCCTCCATGCTTCTCCGGACTACGGTGCAGTGCCACATCCTCTCGTTCTGTAGACGATGGTACAGAACAGTGATAGATTCAGAGCAAAACGGAAGAGAAGGGAGGGGCGCTTGAAGCGTGCGCCTCCCCTTGCATGACCTCTCCTCAGCCTCACACTGTGCGACACTGAGGACCCAGCCCTGCTCGGGGGAACCTCCCCAAGTCTACAGTTTGCACGCGGGGCTGCTATTTGTTTATTTGTTTGGTACTAGGGTTTGAATTCAAGGCCTTGTGCTTGCTAGACAGGTGCTCTAAAGCTGAGCCATACCTCCAGCCTCACTTTACACTGGTCCTTTTTGAGGTAGGGTCCGCCTGCCTGCCTGGATGCACACTTGGACTGCAATTCGCCTATTTTCAGCTTCCCATCATTGCCAGGATGACAGGCAGGTGCCACGGTGTCCAGCTGCAGAGATATGATGGAGTCGCAGTCTTTCCTTCCCAAACTCACCTGGAACTTCAGTCCTCCCAGTCTCAGCCTCCCTCATATCAGCATACCATAGTGGCCAGACAGGGCTGAAAGGGGTTCTGCAAACACCTCTGCCTCAGCTGACCTTGAACCTCACTTCTCCATTTCTCAGCCCCCTCAGTAGCCAGGATTACAGGCATGGGCCATCGGCTCCTAGCTAGTGCCCATTCTTGGCAGTATCCATTCACTGGGTGTGGACAAATGGTAATGACACATACCACTACCAGAGCACCACTGTGATTAGTTTCACTGACTGCCTCCTTCTTCACCTAAGAAACTGGAGGTTAGAAGGTCAAGAAGCTGTCCCTACACCTCAGATTTCACCAGAAATAGAGCTCACGGCCCCCCACCCCACCCCAGCCATTCTACATTTGCTGTTTCTTGTTGGAAAGAAATCCAACTTTTTAAATTTTTGATCAAGAACGCTCCATCTTCAAAGGAAAGGCAATGCAGGGACATTTTCTCATTCCGGAGGGCTGCAGCTCCACCTCACGCCACGCACTGCTGCCTCCTGGTCCCTGCCAGGCATTGTATTCTGTGAATCATTGAGTTAAAGAGGACAATGGGGGACTGGTGCCACCGAACCACTGCCCCCGCTACCCCCCCAACTTGGGCAGGCCTGTCCTACAGTTTCCCTGTCGTCGGTGGAATCTTTCAGAGCCAAGGGTTGTTGGTGTTTAAATAATTGACACATCACTCTCACGCCTCTGAAGAACAAGCACCTAGTCTCATTTTTTAAAATTAATAGTCCAAAGATCTGATTTTGTTTGTGAATAATTAATGTATCTTGCTGGCCTAAAACAGTGATTCTGAATGGAAAATGTTTTCCATGTCTGGAAACAATTTTGCTTTTCGCAGCTGGGGATAGGGTGGGTGGAGTCAAGGACGGAGTGACATGACTGCTGTCCAATGGGTAGAGGCCCAGGATCCTGCTATAATTCACACAACACCCCCTCAACACATACGACACACACACAATCCAAGATTGCCAAGCTTGTTTCTCACATTTCTAAGAACTCCACATGTATGATTCCACTTCATTTGTCCAGAACCCTAATCTGTCATTGATAGCAATATTCAATGGATATGAAGCCCCTCGTACTTATGCACTTTTGAAGTGGGTCAGAGGTTCTAGCAGTAAGGAAGCTAGAAGGGGGGCTGGCCTTCGGAGTTCACAGACAGTGGTTTACCCATAAAGACCTGCAGGTCCCCAGATCAGCGTAAAAGGCCTCAGCACATCACCCCACCCAGCTGCATTTGGTTTCCCTGAACTGAAACGTGGGTTTCCTTTGTTAGCGAATCCTGAGCATTAGGGCATAATTCCACGAAATGAATACCATAGTGCTGTACTCAGCATAAATGTGAGTTGATGATGACACTGATTTGTTCCCTTTTTTCTGATTCTTATTCTGTTATTTTGTCAATGTGTATGTGAGATATTCCTTAACAACAGGATAGGAAAGGGGTTGCTGTTGTTTCGTGGCTGGTGTTGTTTGTTGTTTCAGTAATGGCGCGTAAACTCAGGGTATTAGTAGCCTGCTGCTTCTACCACTTGAGCCATGTTCCCATGTGCTTTTCCTTTAGTATTTTTTCATATGTCTTCTGTTTTTGCCTGGGCAGGCCCTGGACCACAATCCTCCCGCCTTCACCAATCAAGCAAATGGGATTACAGACATGTACTACCTAATACCTGACTTGTTTTAGAGACAGGGTCTTGCTGACATTTTGGCTGGGCTAGCTTCAAATTGCAATCCTTCTATGAGTATCTGGAATTAAAGGCATGTGCCACCTTAATGACCCAACGAAAGTTTTAAGACACCACACACATTCATAAGGAGGGAGATACCGAGAGAAACTGAGGAACATACTCCAGGAATCATCAAGTTTCTGCAGAGTAAACAAATGCTTTAGAATGCTTCCTTCTGTAGTTTGTAGAAAAACCTGAATAAATTATCTCACGGGATCTTGGCCATCCCACAAAAGGTTCCAGCCTACATCAGGAATCCCAGGTAAGCTGGGAAGATGCTCTGAGGGAATTCATGGGTATCTCCCTCTTCTGTCGTGCAGATGCGCTGTGGACCGGCATCCCACTGATATAAACATCAACTTAACAATACTTTGTTCTGATTCCAATGGAAAAAACAGATCATCAGCACGAATCTTACAGATAATAAAGGGCAAAGATTATGGTAAGTCAGGAACGATTTGTTGGTTTTGCTTTGGTTTGAGTTTGCTTTCAGTGTATGCATTTACAATGAAAGAAATTCTGTGAAATAATCATTTGAGAAAGAATACAAATATTGGCCTAACCTGTGGAAGTGCCACTCTGTGCCAAGTCACTCTCTTTTTAAAGACACAGGGCTATTTATATGCCCCAAGGTTCTATCTGCCTCCCTTTCATGGCTTGAATGGTTCTCTAGTAATGTCTTAATCACTGAATAGCTTCAAAAGTTAGAGATTATACTTGGCTTGTCTGAGAACCAAAATGCACAACTTCTGCTTAGTTTAGAAGACAAAAAACTTGTTCTTATATCTTTCATGCAAAGAGAGAGAGGAAAAAAAAGAAGTCTTAAGGATAATAAGTTTTTCAATACCAAACATGGTAATTGCAGCAAATGGGAAAATTATGTTTCAAATAAGAACAGAATATTTTAGAAGGTGTTTGTCCTGGAGAAGACAGTACAAAATAGAGTTGTAAAGATGAGTCATGGAATGGGGTAATTAAATATCATTTCTAATGGCCTGATTACTAGAATGCTTAGAGAGAACATAAAAATATAAAGCTGTATATCAATGTGTCTAAAATGCTTAGTATGTTTAACATTTTATATGTGTGTATATATTTCTATATACATATATATTTTGGTCGGTTGTGGGGCCTGAACTCTGGGCCTGGGCACTGTCCCTCAGCTCTTCACCTTAAGGCTAGCGCTCTACCACTTGAGCCACAGAGCCACTTCCGACTTTTTCTGCTTATGTGGTGCTGAGGAATCGAACCAAGGGCCTCATGCATGCAAGGCAAGCGCTCTACCACTGAGCCACCTTCCCAGCCCTTTAATATATATTCCTTCTGAAGGAAGCAATATACTCAGCATTATTATGATTCAGGGACCATAGTAGATTAAGATTATTAACTGATTGCTCTTCTTATTTGCCTATTCAATAAAGTTATTTATTCAGCAGTAGGAATGAAGCAGCTGTGTTAGTTCATGTGGTATTTAGTTATTTTTACTTTACTTTTTCAGGTATTTCTGTGTGTGTGTGTGTGTGTGTGTGTGTGTGTGTCTTTAAAAAGCCAAACCAAAGAGTAATGTGGTCTAAGAAAAGTCTGTCAGCTACCTGCTCACTGGTATTTGGGCTATCTCTGAAGATTAACTCAAATTCTGCAACACATTGAGATCCAAACAAAACCAGTTACAGTGTGACTAACTACATGTTAATGTCTTTTAAAGTACACTGCAGTGCTTACTCTACTCCAGACATTGTGTAAGCACTTAGAAACGTTCCTCATTGCAGTCACAGAAAAAGTGTCCGTGTCCATGATGAGCACTGTAATCAGCCAGAGTACACACAGGGAAACCGAGGCATCGGAAAGTCAGTACCACACGCAGCATGTAGCAAGGGATGGACAGGAATGGGAGTGGCTGGACCCCAGAGTTCACGTCACACCGTCCCTGGGGTGCTGTGTACTCAAAACGTTTATTGCAGGCAAAGAACAGTGCATTTCAAAATTACTGCATTTCCCCAAAGGTCTTGCATTAAAGACTCCCTATTGGTGGCCATTTTCACAATAAATGTGTAAGAAATAATTTTCAGATTAGCATACCTACCTTCAAGTATGTACCCACACGTATGGAAAGACTGACATGACTACACACATAATTGAAAAGGAATTAATAGAATAGACTTTGCTAACCACACAACTGTAAACAAAATGATTAAAATATTTTAAATGAAGATATGGCTTAACAAACTAGCAGTGTTTTAAAATATGTAACAAATATGGTTTAAAACCATTTATGGTCTTTAACTTTTAAACAAACATTTTGTATAGTTTTACAGACAGAGATCTGGTTTGTTAAATATAACAAGAAGCATTTTTTAAAAAGAAAAATTCAATGGTTAAAAATGAAGCTGGAGCCAGGCGCTGGTGGCTCACGCCTGTAATCCTAGCTACTCAGGAGGCTGAGATCTGAGGATCGCGGTTCAAAGCCAGCCCGGGCAGGAGAGACCGTGAGACTCCTATCTCCAATAAACCACCAGAAAACCGGAATTGGCGCTGTATGTAGCTCAAGCGGTAGAGCGCTCGCTTTGAGCGGAAGAGCTGACAGACAGCGCCCCAGGCCCAGAGTTCAAGCCCCACGACCGACAAAAAAAAAAAAAAATGAAGCTGGGCACCGGTGTCTCATGCCTGTAATCTTAGCTATTCAGGAACCTGAGATTTGAGGATCACGGTTCAAAGCCAGCCTGGGCAGGAAAGTCTGTGAGACTCTTATCTCCAATAAACCACCAGAAAATCAGAAGTGGCGCTGTGGCTCAAGTGGTAGAGTACTCTCCTTGAGCTAAAGAGCTGAGGGACCATACCCAGGCCCAGAGTTCAAGCCCATGACCGAAAAAAAAAAAAAAAAGTGCAGTTGTCTTTTCAAGTAGCTTGGATTTTAAGGTCTATCATTAGGACTTCCAAACTACCCAGATTTTATTGATATATCCTGTCAATTACAGCAGGAGAAAAATTGAAGAACATGCTCATTTCATTAAATTCTGCCCAAAGGTCTTTTACATTTTGCTCCAATTGGTACAAAGACTGTGGATTTTCACTGACTACCTCTTGTGGTGCAGGACACATTTTAGAGCTGAGGGGAACAGTGATACCACTGCTTCCCTCCCATTACTGTGCCACGATGAAAAGATGCTCTTCTGACCGAATGCTCTCTCTTTCCAGAAAGTGAGCCCTCACTTTTAGAATTCAAGCCATTCAGTAACGGCCCCTTGGTTGGTGGATTTGTTTACCGCGGCTGCCAGTCTGAAAGACTGTATGGAAGCTACGTGTTTGGAGACCGGAATGGGTATGTTCCTTGATACCACAAGTTGCGATGGCAGATGACCCATCCGTCCGTCCATCCATCCATCCATCCATCCATGCATCCATCCATCCATCTGTGGGCCATGACACTACCATGTCATGGCCGCCTCACGGTGGGGTCAGACTTGGAACACAGGAGAACATTAGAACTTCCTTCCATTCTACTTTATCTGGAGGTTAATTCGAAGGAGATACCTTTCAACAGGCTTGATCCATAAATAAAATAATGCGTAAAAATAATTTTGAGGGAAACTGAGGCAGGACGAGGCCAACCAGAGTTACCTCGGGAGACACTTTCTTCAGTTAAAATAAAAATAAAAATTGTTGTTACTGTGTAGTAATTAGATATTATATAGTGTATATATCACATTATATTATTTCATAATTTTATTATGATAGACTTGCTATATTGTTTTGGTCGTTCCTTTCCCCCTCAGTGTAAATTTACGATTGAAAATGAATACTTTGAAAACTGCCATTTTATGTGATTAGACAAATATTTCTAAAACTATCTTGGAAGTCTAAAGAGTCTCAGTTTTGCCAGATTTTCAGCAGAATGTGGTTTGTCCACATGGGTAAGTATACTACGAAGTTCCATGTTTTGAGGTCACATGCAGACAATTATGAGGTACTGCATGATGAGATCCACCCCGAATCCTGGTTTCCAGTCGGCTGGCAGGCGGAGAACCAGCTGGACAGCGCCTGGAAAGGACACAGCCCCGTGGTCATTCTCTGGACCACTGGACTGGCAGGGAGAGCTTTCCTCCTGCCCACATTCCATTAGTGCCCCTCCAAATGCCCAGCCCCTCTCAGATATGGAAAATTCACAGTATCGCACACTCTGTGGGCTAAAGCGAGGTCCATGACCCAACAATTATCTTTGCTTTCAACATTTAAGAGTGGACTTCGGGCTAGGGCATGTTTTCCTTATAGACTGACTGACTGACTGCACAATTTTGTTGTAGGAATTTTCTAACTCTCCAGCAAAGTCCAGTGACAAAGCAATGGCAAGAGAAGCCGCTGTGCCTCGGCACCGGGGGCTCCTGTCGAGGATATTTCTCAGGTCACATCCTGGGATTTGGAGAAGATGAATTAGGTATGGCATAAATTACTTCTATCCAGCTCCATTCCTGCTGGATTTTTTCCCCCTCCAGAGTCTTGGTTCTACCCTAAAGAATAATACATTTGGCCTCCATTTATTGGAAATGTAACCTGCAGCAAGGGAAATTCATTGGAAAGTTTTAAACTGATCCAGTTTGTGTATTCTCTTCCAGTTACATTTCCTAAAAAATTGTTACATCTTATTTCCAATCTTGAAATACAAAAGTAATAAGACAGGCCAGGCACAGAGAGTCACACCTCTAATTCCAGCCCCTGGGAATCAGGCATAGATCTGGAGGGCTGTGGTTTAAGTGAGGATGTTGAGAATAGAGAGAGGAGGAAAGACATGGGAAGTTTGGTTAGAATGCTGTTACCATGATCCATGTCCTGCTTGTACTGCAATGCTGTGGGAGACACAGGAAGTGACTGGAGTCTGGATGTCTGGTGAAGGAGGTTCCTGAGATGCTGATACAACCTGAGGATGGGTGGGAGGAGGGGATTGTGGGGGGGAGGAGAGGAGATGGGAGGGAGAAGAAGGGAGATGAGGGCAGAAAAGGGAGGGAAGGAAGAGGAGAGGGAGAGAGGGGCAGAGATTGGAAGAGAAAGGTAGTACAGGCTAGACAGTAATGCCCTGCTGGGAATGAAGTTGTTATTTCTCCCCAACAGGCGAAGTTTACATTTTATCGAGCAGTAAAAGCATGACCCAGACTCACAATGGAAAACTCTACAAAATTGTAGATCCCAAAAGGTAGGATTTCTTCTTTAACAAATCCATGTAAATCACGCGAGTCTTTGCATTGAAGTTCATTCAAATTTGTGATAAGGGGTAGATCTTTTGCCTTGCAAATACAAAATCCCCAGTTCTGAGAAAGATAGAAGTGGGTGGGGGGAAGAATCCATGTTCAAAATAAAACAACACATGCACATGTGAAATACCAAGGGGAAACCCTTTGGACAGTTAATATACACTTAAAAAATGGAGTGACAGGAATGCAAAACCAGCCCTGCCTAGGGTGTGTGTCCGTATGGGAGGGAAGAGGATGGATAGAGAGGGCAAAAGAGGGTGGATATGCTAGAAATACCGTGTGGGAAGGATAACAGGCAAGGGCAGGGATTCGGTGGGTAGGAGACTGGCGGAGGGAGGGGGTCTGATCATGGCACACCGTACGCCATACATGGACACATCAAAATGAAGCCCCAGTGCACAGCTACCTGCATTAATAATTTTAACACAGCAAATAAGTGAAAGCACAACTAGACAATCAGTAAGCAAAAAATGATTTCAAAACACAACAGTGATAGAGGAGAGTCAGTCAGCCAGCAGCCATCTGAAACAGCTCCTGAGGTGTGACCTTAAACACTCACCCATGTCGTTCTTGTCATCCTACAGTCGTGTTGTCCTTAGGGAACCAGAGCTCTCAGCTAAACCCCAGGGGAAAACCCCCAGGAGGTGTGGTGGCTTCCGCTCAGGTGCTGGAAACCATAAACCTTATTTTTGCAAGAACAAGAAGTATTCTGGCAGACATTACTCTGTTTATTGTGATTATTTTGTTAGTCAATAATCAGGAGCTGTTATTTTGTCAGCTCCCCACCTGAGCTTCATTCCAGAACTGTCTGTCTGAAAGCTCACAGCTCTCATGAAGATTGCTAGGCCTGAACTATGAACATTGAGGGCCCTCCCCTCCCCACCCCCACCCCCCGACCAAAATGATTTGTTACTCGCCTCAGCAAAAAACCAAGTGTTTTCATCCTTTCAAGAATATGTTTAGTCAGTATGCTGCCAGTAGCTCACACCTGTAATCCTAGCTACTTAGGAGACTGAGATCTGAGGATCATAACTGAAGCCAGCCCAGGCAGGAAAGTCCATGAGACTCTAATCTCTAACTACTCAGAAGCTAGAAGTGGAACGGTGGCTCAAGTGGCAAAGTGCAAGACTCGAGCACAAAGAAAGCTCAGGGACAGCGCCTAGGACCCGAGTTCAAATCTAAGGACTGGTACAACAACAGAAAGAATATGCCTACCTGCTCCTGTTCCTTCCCATCCTCACATCTCTGCATGGACACACCTACAGCTTTCATGAATAATGTCAACTTCACATGTGAGAGCTGCACGGTCAGCGTTGCTGAAATCTCAGGCAGAAACTGAAATAAAACAAAACCTACGTAATCCTCACAGATGCAACCAGGTAGCATTAGAGACAATATCACTGCCCACAGCACCAGTGCTGCACATTTCAAGATCTTTCTGCATTCACTTATTTGAGTTTCCAGTCTCTTCCAAGAGATCCTCACAATCCAAAAAAGTTAACCAAGGCATTGACAACATTTGAGTTGAAAGGTGTTACTCGGAAGTTGTCAACCATGTGTGCTATCCTGAAAATGACAGGACAATATTTCCTGACTGGAATAGGAGTTGGTGTTGGCTGCTGCAGAACGAAAAGTCTCTCCGCAGCATCCCATGTCACAGGTCATCTGTGGAGGACGTTCCTTCTCTGTTTAGTAGTCTGTGTTCTCACAATAAGAGAAGTACCTTTGGGACAGGTAGGGGGATGGGACGTGTTCCCATCTTGAGTAAAATCAAGTGTTCTCTTTGAGAAAACTCACAAAGCAGTCAGACGATTAGGTGATCGTTGAAGTGCTTCATGGGCAGCATTAAGAATAGAAGTCAGCTGGGCATCCATGGCTCACATACGTAGCTACTCAGAATGCTGAGATCTGAGGATGGTGGGTCGAAGCCAGGAAAGTCTGAGAGACTCTTATTTCCAATAAACTGCTCAGAAAAAGCAGGAAGTGGCGCTGTGGCTCAAGAGGTAGAGCACTAACCTTGCGCACAGAAAGGCTCAGGGACAGCACCCAGGCCCTCAGTTCAAGCCCCAGGAGAATAGAAGTCAAAGTAATGTTACCTCATAATACAGGCGCATTCTAATGATGCATAATGAGGTGTTGGGATTTCACTCCCATCCAATGCAATTAGTTGTAAAAATAGTAGTCGTCGTTGCTCCATTATGCTGTCAAAGCTGATGTGCTTCCACAAACTTCCCAGCAGTGCTCCAGTGAATTCTCTCTCCTCACAAAAGGTCTTTCTCTCCTCATCTGGATTGTTTAGTCTGTTGGTGAGTGGAGGTGAATTTTACACCTTCAGCCCATTATTAGGGTCTAATTACCAGGGTTTCCATAGGAACATTGGCTTTGTGATCTTTGCGCCCCGTCTAGTAGGGTGGTCTTCGAGTGACACCTGAAAACCCGGCTTCTCACCAAGGTGCCTGTTTCCGGTGAGTCACGTCACGCGCAGGGCCGGGGGTGAGGGTCTGTGTTTGCTTTTGGGGAGGTGGGGGATGGTGCAGAGGCCCGAAGACACCGTCTTTGCACACAGGCACACATTCCTAAATTAAACTGACTACAAGAAAACGAATGTTCTCATTGACCTTTCTGACAGTCTCATGCCCACGTCGGTGCGGATGCCAGTGTTTATTATTACAGTCCTTCTCCCTACATGAGCTGGAGTTTGCATAAGCATGCGCTTAAGTGTGTTTGAACAGGATGAGTTTGGAAACGTGAGCTAATTAGCAGCATGGTACTGCTCAGGACGTCAAGGCAGAACTGTTTGAGAATGTGGAGCCAAATTTGAAAAAGAACCTCACCCACTGAAAAATACAATGTATGGACTTACTGCGACGTAAGATCTGACTCGCAGTAAACAGCTGTCCTGTGCAGGGCCATCAGACTCTTAGCATAATGTTTTCTGATAACTTTCAAACATCAACTGACTAATGGCCCTAGGGGAATTTCTTCCTCTACCAGATTATAAGGGTTTGATTTCTATACTTGGTGTCAATGAAGTTATATTATGTTTTTAAACATATATATTAAACACACACAGGGGAAGACAGAGTCAGGAAATCATATGTAAGATCTCACAGATGAGGCTCCAACATTACTTCAAACACTGTGAGGACACTTTGATCTAAGGCTATAAATTACACCATCGTTTGCATAAATGCAAATCATTTACAGTAGGACACATGCCTCCAAAAACAATGGTGAGGTAGCCTGTTAATAACTACCAGAAGATATCATTCCTAATAAAAGCAAAAAAAAAAAATTCAAAAATGAAAGAACCAAGCCAGGCTTCCCTCAGGCTGACCTAGGACTCTGAAGTTAGTTAAGGAAAACCCTTTCCTATGGAAATAGCCCAAAAAAGAGCAGACGCCATGTCAGAACACTGAACACACTTCAGTAATAGCTGTAATGAGAGAGCAAGTAATTGTGTCTTACGGCAGAGTGGAGTTGGGGTCAGGTCAGCCTCAGTCACCCAGCTGGCTTAACCAGCCTAACAGGGTCCAAAAAGTCTCTAGTACTGAGCTCAGTCCTCCGGAGGGCCCTGGCCTTGGAGACTCCTTCAGTTAACGGTTTCAGCAAAACAGGTTTCCATGTTCTGAGCACAAGATCTGGGCAGTGATTGCATTTTCACTTAGTAGTACCGCCTATAAGGAGGCCATCCTGGCAGGATCCGGTCTGGTCTCAAGTCTTCCTCAGCGGAGGACATTGCAGACGGTATTTCACCATATTGTACCGCTTTGCCCATCAAAAAAATAAAATTCCCAGAAAGGACAGAGGATCCTTCTTTCTCTGCCTCATTTCTACCAAGGGCTCTGAAGTGAGTAAAGTCATGTATTTAAAACATTTTAGGGCCGGGTGCTGGTTGCTCACGCCTGTAATCCTAGCTACTCAGGAGGCTGAGATCTGAGGATTGCAGTTCAAAGCCAGACCAGGCAGGCAACTCCATAAGACTCTTATCTCCAATAAACCACTCAGAAAATGGAAGTGGTGCTGTGGCTCAAGTGGTAGAGCACTCAGCTTGAGTTGAAGAGCTGAGGGACAGCGCCCAGGCCCAGAGTTCAAGCCCCATGATGGACAAAAATAAATAAATAAATAACATTTTAGGTTTTCTAATATTGCTGGTGCTCATTCCATGCATTCCACAATTATTTTCAGAGACCTCTCAACCATTGAAGTTTTCTCTGTTCCAAAACTGGAATAAAGATATGCATGGATCTTTATTGAGTTTTTAATACCTAGTTCTTAAATATTCAAGTCATGCCTTTTGTTTAACTAATTTTTTTCAGAATTAAATGCTCCTGGGGGTAGAAATTTCAAATACCTAACAGTTATATAATTTCTAAGTTTTCTTTTCTATAGAACAGAGCTTTCTTTTCTCTCAACAATCATGGATTTTTTTTTAATTTTGGGGAAACTGAATGATATTTTTAAAAATCCAAAATGTTTGTAGGGTTTATTTCCCCAAGAATATGGAAAACAAATTCTTCTTCGTCCTTCTGATCCACTCGTTATGTTCCAAGCCTGACTCTATCTCTGCCGCGCTGATCTGTCACCCAGCCAGGTCACACGCAAGATTCTCCTCTGAAGTCTATAAGTGAACAATGCAAATTCCAGGCCCGAGCAGTCCTTCTCTCTCTACTCCTCTGAGACCAGTATCAAAAACTGACCCTCCCACCTTCTGCCCACCCTTATTAACGCTGGGTGCCGAAGAGTGCTTTTATTAAAAAGAAACAAGAATCACTCTTACATAAGGGGAAATCAGTTCTGTTTATGCTTCACATATGTCCCAGGGAGCAGGCAGGCAGCTCTGTCATCCTAAAGAAAGGCATACATAATAGAGCAGCTTTAGCCTCGTAAGCCAGTCTAGTCCCAATTCATCAGTCAAAGTTTTATGCGAGTGGCCCCCTAAGTTGATAAATTCCCACAGTGCCTGTTGACCCAGCTGCAGTCCTCTGCAGCAGGTGGCAGCCCACGGCCACCCTGACAGTAATACAAACTGTTTAGCAGCTCCATTGACCTTTCAGCTGTTAACAGGGACACAGGCTCCACGAGGGGCTAGTTTTCAAACATGACAGAATTTCTTAACACTAGAGGTCATGAACAAGTATATGCCCTGTAAAAATCCATTCAGCACGGCGGGTTTGAAGGCTAAAAAACAAGGAAGCATTTTTTTCCACATTTTTGCTATGATCGCTTTGCATATCCAATAACCAGAAGTGGGTCTTAACACCTACCTGCCTGCCCTCATTTTATTCTAGTTGTACTCTAGATCATGTGGGAAGTGAGTCTACACCTCTCTGCCTACTTTTATTCTTGCTGTATTTTATTTCATGTGTGGTAGGAATATCTTTTTAACTGATAAATCTTTCCTAAGCTGTGACACGGCATCTGAAGCTATTTTACAAAATACTTGGGCAAGATCAAAATCAAAGCTGAATGAGTGGATCAAAATGCATGTATAATTTTTTCTCGTTTTATAGGACGTGGGAGGCTTGAACTCAGGGACTGGGCGCTGTCCTGAGCATTTTCACTCAAGCCTAGCACTCTGCCCCTTTGAGCACCAACACCACTTTTAGTTTCCTCATGGTTAATAGTAGATAAGAGTTTCACAGACTTTCCTGCCTATGCTAGCTTCAAACCTCAATCTTAGATCTCAGCCTCCTGAGTAGCTAGGGTTACAGGCGTGAGCCACTTGCGCTCCACTATATAATGTATTTTAATAGTTTAGTATAGCTAAAATTTTGTTTATACTTTAAAAGATTTGCATGTATATTTACAGATGTAAATATTTTTAAGTAGTACATGCAATGTTACATAGGGCCAAGATACATAGAAAATGTCACATTATAAATTTGAAGGTAAATTTAATATTGATCAAATTATATGTTTTCTTTGGGAGTGGAGAGGCTTCTGGAGATAGGCGCTCTTGTATGCCCAGCTGTCCTTGAACTCATGACCCTCCCTCATTTATCTCCTGACTGCTGGGATTACAAGTGTGCGCCACCATGCAGGTATAGCCTTTTAAAAAAAATAACCATTTGCCTTTATTGAAAATGCTCACAGATGCAAGACTAATTCTGTTTTTCCCCACATGAAATCTCTCACCAGTTTCTCAGAGTCGTAAGATAAAGCTAACGCTAATAAGAACAGTGTATGCTTACAGTTTTCATTCTCCTCCATTCTCTGAAGGATATGTTCCAAGACCCTCATGGGATACCTACAGTATAGGCAGCATAAAACTATATGTGTGTATAGCTTTTCCAACATATACATACGTGTTATAAATTTCAATTTACAGGTTAGGCAAAGTAAGAGATTAGTAACAACTAATAATACCGCAGAACTGTTATAACTATGTTGTAAAACATTCTTTTCAAATGTATTAGTTGCTTACTTCTGAAATTGCTCAGTTAGTGTTTTTGGACTACAGTTAACCCCAGACAGAGAAAACCACAGAAGGCTTTTGGGAGGAGGACACCTGTACAACATCGTGTTTTGTAAATATGTAGAATATATAATTTATATCAATTCTAGAAAGGGATTTTAATGGTGAAACATATATAAGACTTCTTATATGTATAGCCTATTTCCTAGGAATAGGACCTATGGTATTCAAAGGAATTTTCTGTTTGATGGTAATTATAGTCCCTCTTACCTAGCAAGTTTAAACATTAGAATGTTCACCTCTACAGGGACTGCATCGAGATCCCCGTGAAAACTTATCAGATACACAACAGTATTTGTTTTAAAATGCAGAAAATGGAAAATGGAAGTAATGGAGGAATATGTTTTTCAAGTTAAGATTAGTTTATTAAGACTCAAAATCTCTAAAAGGGATTTTGTTTACTTGTCATGTCTACCCCTCCATGCTTCCGTCCTAGTGGGACAGTGCAGGAGCCTGCTATTAATAGGCCTGCGAGGACCGTACGCTTTGATTATAAGGCAAGGTAGCATCGCATATTGCAGTGTCTGAGAGGTCAGACGGATGTGAGTGCTGGCGCTGAGTGTCCCTCCATCCGCAGGGACACCTCAGCCTGTCTGTAGTTTGTGCGGGACCTGAGTACAGAGTTCCACTTCTGGGACCACTTTGTTTTTGTATGTTTCTAATCGCCAGTGACGACAGAGCAGCTCACTGAGTTGCCAAAATCATGTCCAAAGAACCAGAGCCTTGTTTCAGTTAGCGCTGCAGCTGTGACCACGCACAGGTCCGGAGGGCGGGCATACTTGTGCACACTGCACACATGCCCAGGGAACACACAATCTGGATGTTCCCTTGTAGTCAGCTGGCTACTATAACAAGACACTTGAGTGATTTCAATGGCAGATTCCTGATCATCTTGCTGTTGATTCCTCTTAGTTCTCCAAGCTGGGAAATTCTAGACCAGGTACCCGCATGGTGCCGGTGAAAGCTCTCCTAGCTTGCAGACAGTTCCTTCCTTGGGGTGTCCTCTCGGGATGGAGAAAGGGGCGGGGCACAAGGTCTCTGGTGACTTTTTTCCCCCAAAGATTTCCGTATTGAGATTAAGTAACTACATAAATTTCTCAGTGCTGTGGTGCAGTTATACATAGCTAAAGTCACAAACATCTGGTGAGTGGAGTCCCTGTGCCGGTCATCTCCAGAGTACCCCACCCCTCCTGTCCATGAGGGACCCGGACCTGAACGTGGGAATGTGGTGGGACACAACAGGCACTCCATAACAGCACCAGTGTTTCCAGTCTGCGATCTTGGAGAATACAGGGTTTTCAGGAAGGGGTGCTTTGAATTAAATAAGCAGCATCATATCACTCATGCATATAGTTGACCCGTTTCTAAATTTTAGAGTACTGCACATGTCATGTGGCACACAGCTAAGGCAGTTTCATAAGCTCTAGACTGTCTTTTTGTCTAACCGCAGCTGACTTCGGTATTTACTTTCATTGACCATTCCTAGGGTTTCCCTTTAAGAAATCTCACAACTTCCCATGGGAATAGAGACATTCACTTACACAGTTCAGTAGGAGAGATGCACACACCCTGTATAGCTATGTGTGTATTGGGCTCATGGTAGATCTGAAATGTGGGTCTCTTTCTTTTTCTTAAAGAAAGCCAGTTGAGTGGGCAGAATGGAAAGCGTGGGCAGTAATAGCTGTACAGAGGCCTTTTAACCTCTCCTGTGACAAGGCCGGCCCCGTGCCATGCGGATAAAGTTAGACGTGACAGTTAATAGAAAATGTAAGCGGCTTCACAGTTTGCTTTCATTAGGGCTGCATCTTTAACCACAGCATAAAACTAAAAGGGCATTTGTGAAATTCCCGATAATCTTAGGAGCATGAGACTGCCAAGGAATATATTCAGGAACATATTAGCAGGAATAGATTCAGACGTTCCTGCAGCCCACGTATGGCATGGTATCAAGGAAGGTCGTGGTGAATGAAATGCACTCAGCTCCTCATAAGGCATTCAGTTTCTTGTTCTAGTTCAAACAGGAAGGTAACGTGAGGAAGTGTATTGCTATCTGCCCAGCCACGAGCCTCCAAGATCAACACTGCATGGCCACCCAGGAAGACTCCGTTTCTTCCCTTCTACCTGGATATGAGTTCGCTAAGGCCGCACAAGAATTCTCACAGCCAAATGGCATTTGTAAATGTCAAATCCAGTCTTAAAAGCTGCTAGAGCCAGGCAAGGTGGTAATCCCAACTATTCAGGAGACAGAGGCTCGAGGATCAAGGCTAATCTGAGCAAAATTCATGAGACTCTATCTCAGAAGCAAAACAAAAACAAAAAAGCGCTGGGGGCTGGCATGGCTTCAGTGGGAAAAGACCTGTCTCACATGCTTGAGGCCCTGGGTTCAATCCCCATAATGTCTGTTACAGATCGCCTATGTATAGTCATACATGCACTATAGAACATTGGCATTTACTATTCTACTTCTTATAACAACTGACTTTGAAAAGAGAGATGTTGAGATGACCCTTGGACAACCAGACTAAAGACAAAAATAATGTCTGGAGGTTGACCCTGGAGAAAGGCACTAAAATGATATTTATAAAGTGACACAACCACCTGTAGACCAGAGCTTATCTCTCTGCCTTGAGCTCTACAGATGGAAAACACTTACATCTATCAAATCATAAGAAATTTTCCACTTGCCTTTCCCTTGTTTGAGGTGCTGAGTAATTGGCTTAAAAAAAAAAAAGCGTAGTCAATAATGCTCACTATTACCCTGTGAGAGTAGTCAATAATGCTCACTATTACCCTGTGTCCTGCCTGAGGAAGTTCACTAAGACTCAGGATCCGCTGCAGCACAAAAAGATGGCTGCCGGACCCCACCACTTAGACGGTGCCAGAGCACCTGAGCTAGGGAACTTTTGAGCACAGTAATTAATGACCACATTAATTACTGTTGGCTGGGAGGTGGCAGAGTTTAGAACAGTGCCTTTGAAACTTAAATATGCATGTACAAACGTCTCAAAATACAGGCTTAGATTCTGAAGCTCTGAGGATAAGGCTCTGTTCTCTCTGTCTGTCTGTCTGTCTCTCTGTCTCTGTCTCTCTGTCTCTGTCTCTCTGTGGCCCAGACCCAGTACTTGGGCTTGAACTCAGGGCCCCGCATTGTCCCTTAGCTTTTTCTCTCAAGGCTGGCACTCCACTGCTTAAGCCACAGTTCTACTTCTGGCTTTTTGGTGGTTACTTGGAGATAAAGAATCCAATGGACTCTCTTGTTCAGGCTGGCTTAGAACCATGATCTCAGCCTCTGGAGTAGTTCACAGATGTGAGCCACCAGCACCTGGTAGATGCTATTGTTTTCTTGAAGACTCTCCCCTTGTCCCGTGGGCCCTGCAGGTCTAGGCCTACCCAGTGAATGCAATGAGGATGACATTTCCTGGGTTTTTTGTTTTTTTCTGAACTTAGGAAGATGAGGGAAAGCCTGGAGGAAAAAATAGCCTTGTACATGTGACACGCATCACCCAGTGATTATGGCTAACGGAAGAAGGCAGTCCATTCATCATCGTCCCCCTAAGGAGCTTACTAAGAAGGCCACAGGTGGTTACATCTTCTAACACCTCCCAGCTAGCATTTTACAAAGGAGTACTACTTAACAGTCTATGCATCTTGTTTTACAATGACATAAATTTCAAGTTGTACACTTAACAACCACCTCAGAATGCACCCTTCTGCAGAAGTTTTGTGAAAGCCAAAATGGATTTCTGCATTGCTTATTCTGCCAGGCAGCATTTATCTGAGCACTTCACCCATACTCACCAGGACTTTCATGTATTGATTTATTTACTCAGTTATTAGATTAAATGTGACTAAATTAGAACCACCATTAATCCCCCCACGCAGAGACACTCATCAGCTTCTCCTGGTCACAGACAGCCATCACGTGCGATGTATTATAAATTCCTTGTGCTTCCCCACATTCCTATTTCAACAAGTATCCAAACCTTTCCCTCCCTACACAAAGCCAGCCAAAGTAGGCATCTAAGAAAATGTCTTCAGTCTGTGGAAACAATGCTTTATATATTAAAGAGTGTTGCGCAGTTTTCTACACTGTCCCCTGTGTGTCATTGTCATCTGAGGATATTAAGAAATAACTATTTTTTTCTGGCTTAAATTAAGTTAGAGTGCTGGGGGGGGGGGAGCTGTCAACAACTGGGCTGGATATATCCTCTTGTCTACACTGGCTAGTATGAAAGCTACTTCTGACTCCATTCAGACAGCTGAGGCTCCAAAAGCTTAAAAAGTAATTGTTCAAAAGAACAGAACTATGTAACTAGACCGTGCACAAACTTCCAATCCAACAAAAGTAAGCATTAAATGAGATGAACCTCCAGAGATACATACTTTAGATGATTGTCCAGGCTGTATTCTGGTGCCTCTGGGTAGTACTCTGGTACTCCTAAGATAGGCTGTTTCAAGGTAGCAACAAAAATAAAGCTCAAGCATATGCTTCATCTCCTTTCCTCCTTAATTTATGGGTAAAGGAAGCCGTTATCTATCAGTTGAAAGGACAATGTCACCATCGCAAACATCTGGAGAGAAATGGTGGGGGATCACTAAAAATCATTGTCATGAAAAGTGAATTTAAGGGCATTGACTTTAATTCTCATTACAGAAGGAAATAAGCAACTCTTTAGTCCATGTCTGCCTTGATATTTTAGCCTTTCTTTCCTTTTCTTACAAGGATTATAGTTAGCATGAAATGCACCACTTAAAACGATTCTAATTATTCCTTCGAAGAATTTTGTAAGAATTAGAAATATATAAGTACTTTGAGTTTTATGCTAAGAATCTGAAAGTATAGCAATTAAAATTTAATGATATCCTTCCTTCCCTTGACTGGACTATACTCCTAATATCCTTACCTAACAACATAAAAAAGAACTACCCTTTAAAAATTTCATACTGTTCATTCATTCATTCATTCACTCACTGAATTTTATGGCTCACATACTTTTGTTGGTCTTGGGGAGATAGAAAACATTCATTCTTGTGGTTTTTAAGAAAGTTACTAAAGTATGCATATAGTGAACATTTATTGACAGTATTCTCTTAGTTTCTAATGTCACCTCTGTATATAAATAGAGAACATTTAAGCCACCAAGGTATTTTATCATCATCATTTATAATTCTGAACTGTAGATAAAATGGTAACATTTCACTTGACTCAAAGCGAATTGCTACGGCATCTACTACTGCATCTGTATTCTCATGATGCTTCCTGGACATCTGTTTCTAGCAAAGGCCACATGGCACTATCCTCTGGTGTTTTCATGTCTGTCTCTGAAATCAGAGCCCTGTTTCATTCATATCTTGTTTAAATGAAGAGACTTGACGATGATTTGGTGCATGGCTTCTGCACTGAGAAAATGTTCATTTGAGTGCAGGAGCGGAGAGGGAAACAGAATTAAACAAGGGAAGGCCTGCAGCTCTCATGTGAGTCTTCATCTCAAGGGAAGCCCCATAGAGTAACAGCTAAAAGAAAGGGAAGTGATTCTGTTTCAAACAATAGATGAGGAACGTTAGTGACTAACTTAAAAGAAGAACTAGATTCTTTTCCCCAAGTATTTGCATTCACATTTGAGGGGATCACATTGTTTATATGCATAGCCTCATCGTAGGTAAACCAGTGATAAATGAAGAGAAATTAGATGCACAGAATTCTACCATTTCATCCACTAGTGAAATATGAACAGGACCTTTCTACAGAATGTCAGTCACCTACTAAATGATGATGGCCTCTGAGTCAGAGACTTCCGTAGATGTTTTTCTCATGGTCAGAAATGTCACCATTATGTCCCAAGCCAAACAAATTTAATATGAGAAAAAAGTGGAGAAGACATAGGATATAAGATAGTCAACAACAGCAAGCAGGCAGGGGGGACAATGGGTTGGCTTTTCTTGGCATAATCCTTTTAACTTTTCTCTTATTTATCCCAACCATGCCCTTATTTCCCAAAAGCCTCGCTAAGGGAACACATGGAAAACGTTTGTTAATGTGCCGGAATGGAGGACGTCCGGTCTCCAGGACATTTTACATAAATTGGCCATTTCCAGATTTAAACAAGAGGTTGAATAAAACTAATGGATTTTTCAGAAATTGCCACAGGAGTTGCAAAACATAAGCGCTTTCAACATCAAGTGGGACTCTCATTGGGAAGAGATAGTGGTGGTTATGTAGTTAGTGTTTTTGTTTGTAATATATATGGTTTTGAGTCATGGTAGAAGCAGCTGGAGGCCAGGCCTGAAATTATTACTGTTCGTATTGCCGTAGAGATATAACAAGACAGCCAAGTTCAAGAAAACTAGGACTGTTAGGACATATGTATTGACTTTTCTGCACAGTAAATTGCAAGCTCTGACCTGTGTTCTTAAGGACCTAACTGCTTTAGCTACCCTAGTGCAGGTGACGTGACTGATGACATCTGTGTATATTCCATAGCGAAAGGGCCTCTCCCTTCCTTCACTGCAGCACAGAGACCAGTGACTGAGGAAATCCCACTGCATATCTTCTCCCTCTCTGCCCCCACCCTCCCACCTCCCCACCCCGCTCCTCTAAAATTGTGTCATGAGCAGTGAGGACTGTGAGCCGGCCCGGTCCAGCTTGAATGGCATAAAGAAACAAGAACCATAAAAAGACTTCTTAGGGCTTTCTCTGTAACCGATGGTGGTTGGAGAATAATTTTAACGAAGCCTAAACAGCACATAATAGCACAGGCCTGTAATGCCAGCCCTGACACACTGAGATAGTGGCATCGGAGTTCAAGGCCAGCCTGGGTTACAGAATGAGAAACTGTCTTAAACAAACTCTTTTTGTCAGATCATTCTGATACATATGACAAAAGTTAACAAGATTGAAGCCTGAGCAAAATTAATTTATTCCAATCTTTGAGACAATTCATTTACATGATTTAACTAATCAAACTCCGTCATTAAGAAAAAGTCCATGACCTTTTCTTATATTGCAAATAAGATGCCTTCCTTGGCTGTTATTAGATTTGTTTTTCTTCACAAAATAAACAAAGATGCATATTATAAAATGATGTATATGTACACAAAATATTATATATGGCCTTTCTTTACATGGAGGTTCTTTTGCTTCAATAATAGAAATATACCCATGCATAATACTGTAATAACCTTTCAAGAAAAATGGGTTTGAAAAATGTTATCTGTGAAAAAGGCATTAAGATGAAAACAATAATTAAATTCTGAGTATATTTATTACAAGGGTTTATCTTGACCAACGCAATCAGCCTTGTGATATTGCCACAAGCCAGTGACAAGAGAAATTAATTGGTATATCCAAGTAAATTGCATTTTCAGAGAAGCTTTAAAAAAATCTACCTTCCAAGTATAAAATACCACTGTAATTATCTTTGATACATTTTGATTGCTATAGAGTTTCTTAGAATGTCTCATGTGCTTGTTTTGGTTATCATTGCCTTATATTTTTCGGTTCTTTCAAACATTGAGCTGCCAGTCAAAAGGAAAGGATTGGCTGGGAAGGTGGCTCAGTGGTGGAGCGCTTGCCTAGGATGTACAAAGCCCTGAGTTTCATTCCTCAGCAGCACATACACAGAAAAAGCCAGAAGTGGCGCTGTGGCTCAAGTGGTAGAGTGCTAGCCTTGAGCAAAAGACGCTCAGGGACAGTGCCCAGGCTCTGAGTTCAAGCCCAAGAACTGGCCAAAAGAAAGAGGAAGTTAGGAAGGAAGGAAGGAAGGAAGGAGGGAAGGAAGGGAGGGAGGGAGGGAAAAAGGGAGGAAGGAAGGAAGGAAGGAAGGAAGGAAGGAAGGAAGGAAGGGAGGGAGGAAGGGAGGGAGGATTATATTGTGGTTCATGCTTGTACTCCTAGCTCCTCAGGAGGCTGTGATCTGAGAATTGGGATTGGAAGCCTGCTTGGGCAGGAAAATCAGTGAGATTATCATCTCCACTAATTACCAAAAGTTAAAAAAATAGCCGGAAGTAGAGCTGTGACTCAGTAGTAGAGCACCAGCTTTGAGCACAAAAGCACAGGGACAGTACCCAGGCCCTGAGTTCAAGCTCCAGGACTGGTACCTACGTGTGCACACACACACGCGCGGGACACACACACACACACTGATCCATTTGAAACAAAGGTCTCTTGAAAGCAGTAAATACACTGAATCACTGGGTTTCCTTCCAATACTGACTCACAAGGAAAGTGCAATTCCCTCTCTTGTCTCGGCTGCAGACCATTGATGCCTGAAGAATGCCGAGTGCCCGTGCAGCCCGCACAGACGCTGACGTCCGAGTGCTCCCGGCTCTGTCGCAATGGCTACTACACCCCCACGGGCAGGTGTTGCTGCAGCCCGGGCTGGGAGGGCGACTTCTGCAGGATCGGTCAGTATCTCCGCTGTCACTCAAAAGACCAGAAGGTGGGACTGCCGGGAGGAACTCAAGAACTTAGCGTCGGGTGTTTCCTTTAGAGTCCTCAAGTGTGCAAAACTGTTTAGATGTTTGCAATTACCTTCATGCTCACCTTTCCTGTTTCCCACTGTTAGCTGTTCACATAGGTGAGCTCATTATGAGTATGAAGGACCTATAAATGACTGAAGTCTTTCAAAAGGTGAGAGAGAGAGAGAGAGAGGGAGCGCTGCCCAGCTACCCAGCTATGTCATCTCCATGGGGTGTTCAGCCCTGAGCCCTCACACCAACCAATGACTTAGTGTTTGCCAACTCCCTCTCCGAGTGCTAGCATTTTCCAGACACCCCATAAATGCCTTCCCTGGCTTTACTGCTGGCTTTCTTGCTGAAGCACGCATGCGCGCATGCACACACTGTTTTTCAGTGGGTGTTACTAAATAAAAAGGGAAAATGCAATTATCTAGAGGTGTACTGGGAGATTTAAAAATTCTGTTTGTCACTCCCTCATGAACCGTCAAGCAGGTGTGTTGCTGCTGAAAGACAGCAAAAGAGACATATTTGTTCAGGGTCACTCTATCCTTTAACTCGAGATTTCCTCCATTTGGCTGAGTTGTACTTGGTATGAAATAAGAAAACTGGATACATTCAGAAACTTAAGAGCTGAAGATACCCATGTTAGACATGTATATTCAACAAAAACCATGTGTATTAGAAACATTAGTAATGTTTTTGTTCTCCGCTTTTTTGTTTTCACACATTGAAGTGGCTTCTGCCAATGAGAATTCAAACTCCAAGTTAATATTTAGTAGGAGTCCTACCTTATAAATACCTCTATTTATTCTGCAGGCACATTTCATTCCCAAAATTGTAGCCACAACCTGTCTACTTTATACATTGTCTAACAGAAATATTCAACATAAAATCACATATTTATATTTTAAGCTTGATTTGGCAATTTACTAACATAACATCATTAACTGATCAAAAATTGTTCATAATACAATCAATAACTATAAGTAGGATCTAGGAGGAAGCTTGCTTAAAATCCAAGAAATTAAGTTACTATATTAATTTAAATTAATACAACCTATTGACTTATTCTCTTCCCTTCTTGTTAGATGACCAAACAATGAGTATCAATGTCAAAATAGAATATTCAAATGTCTGCTAATATATGGTCCCTTGGCCTCTTTGGATCCTGGCAGTGTCTGCTCACTGTCACTCTGTAATTAAGTCATCCATTCTGTTCAACTTCTATACTTCCTCTAACTGCAGTGTCATCTCCAATAACCAGTTCACCAGTTCGGAGTGTCTTTTAGTTTGTTTAAACTAAGGGTGAATAATTTTTAATACTGGTAGCAATATACCTATCTTAGTAGACGTTAACAATAATATGAGAGATGAGTGAAAATAGACATCTTTGAGGTGACATTTGTGTTTATTTTAGTAGAGTACTTTTTCCAATGAAATTTTCTTTCTAATTGAAGTATTTTTTATGGATGAGATAGTCCAAAACCGTCTCATAAACGCAATCTGGGACATTTTGACCCAAGCTAGACCTTTATTCATACATCTAATGGTGTCTTTGTCTCCTATAGTTTAAAAGAGAATATAGGCAATCTCTTCTTTCCTACCCTCCCTCCCTCCCTCCCTCCCTCCCTCCCTCCCTTCCTTCCTTGCATAAGCCTCAGACACCCTGATACTGTTTGGCAGCACTGCTTTGCCCTGGGCCTTGCCCTGCTTGGCAAGTGCTCCACCTCTTAGTCCTTGGTTTTATCTGCTAATGTGTGAAAACACATGGCAATGCCTCTGCGTCCACCTTGCGATGTAGCAGCTCGCTGGGCTCATGGATGTCTGCAAGGACGGGCTGGGGCTCCTCGGGGTACGAGGGAGGCACATGGGAAGGCCGGGATGGGCACCGCCCTCTCCGCCGGTGCCGTCGGCCGGTGCCGGGTGACCTGCGGTGCGCTGGCCACGCAACGCGGTCCCCGGCCCCCTGGAGCAGCCGGGCCTGCCTCCCCACCCACCGAGCCTGCGTGCAGGACTCCTCCGTGCGGGGCTGCCAGGCCTCCCGCACTGCGCATGCTCTGCCCCTCCCACACCAGCCCGACCTCCTCGGTCGGTGGCTGCCTAGGTCTCGGGGCTGGCCTGGGGGAGGGGGGGACCCCGAAGGCTTGACATGGGTGTGTTCAGAGTCCGTTCTGCAAGACCGGCTTCTCGTGATCTCTCTAGAAATGGCTTTCAGTCTGTGTCTAGTTGTGCCTCCCCCCCAAAGAATGATGATGATCGTGGCGATACTGGGGGGCTTGAAACCTCCCTCCCCGGTTGTGCGTCGCGTGGCCTTGACCCCCCCCCCACCTCCCACACACAGAGCGGTCCTTGCTTTCTTTCAGCCAAGTGTGAGCCGGCCTGTCGACACGGAGGCGTCTGCGTGAGGCCCAACAAGTGCCTGTGCAAGAAGGGGTACCTGGGGCCGCAGTGCGAGCAGGCGGAGCGGGGCGCGCGGCGCGCGGCGCGCGCAGGTATTCTCGATCAGATCATTGACGTGACCTCCTACTTGCTGGACCTCACCAGCTACATAGTCTAGGGCCCGCGCGGCGGCGCATGCGCGCGCCGTCCCTTCCCGCGGGCCCGGGCTGCTTACCCCGCCATTAGA
>NW_012267335.1:2873578-2914342 GCF_000151885.1 Dipodomys ordii | reverse complement strand
CGCGGGCGGCGGGCCCGGGCGCACCCCGCGCACCCCGCCGGGCTCGGAGGACAGCGCGGCCTCCTTTGCCTCTTGGGCCACGATGGAGTCGCTTGAGCCCCGCGTCTGGGTTGTTCTCAGTGGTTTTCAATGATTAAATCATTTCAGCGCGTTGTGTTTAAAGCAGTCTTCCTGCAAGGCCTGTCCTCATTGTACATTTTATTTAACAATAGGCACTGGGTTCGTGTTACCTATTTATATATTTTTATTTTTATAATATAGACGTCACCTAGATGAAACACCTCTATCCTCTCCTGTAAAATGCTAAAGTTACGCTTTTCACCAACTTACAGTGGAAAGAAGGGGAGTGAGAAGGCAGGCTTTAATGCGCTGCGGATCTAATCTAGCCGGGTGTCCCTTTGCCAACCTGTAATCATTAACAACGGATGAAAAAGCAAGAAAGCAGCCAGTCCCTATAAAATCCCAGCCTTAAACATTTGTAAAGTGCCTTTCACCGTCGCGAGACTGCTAAGAGTTTGTGTAATTAGAACGTGGCAGAGTTCACACTGACTCCACCCCACTGGCCAGGAGCTGGCTTGTTGTTAAGCAGATCGTGCTGTGTAAGCTGTCGCCTGTACAACGCTTTCACAGAATAATTCTTGGCAAGTATGACTTAATGCTGTGTGTTCTGTCAGGACTCCATGAAAATAGCCTTTGGTTAATGTATCAATAAGTTTCCTGTTAATGTTCTGTTCAGGTTTTGAAAAGAAATGACATGTCAGTCCAACCTAAAGCTACAAGTCTGATAGACATTTTTCTCACTGGCTTTCCAGGCCACCTCTCCACATTTGGATTTAAACAAAATTCTAAGGCCTCACTGTACTAGCCCCAAAGCACACACCTTTAGTCCTTTGTCCTTAGATAAATGCCTGGGCCTCTACAATTTCAGTTGTAGCACTGTGTAGACAATGCAGCAAACGCTGACCTTCCAGATCTGCTCCCAACCTTAGGAATAGGAGCCTCAATTAAAAAAACCAAGTGTCACCGTAGCCAGCGTTTGTGTCTGGTTTTCAAGCGAGAGATTGGTAATTAAAGCCCAGTGGGCATTTGTAGGGGCGCCATCATGGAGAAGGGTTGGTTAAGTACACTGCTCTTGTCTTTCCATATATGATTACTTAAGTTTCAAGTGACCTCATGCCAAATGGAAATGGGTTGAGAAACCTTGGTTCAGTGCTTGGTGAACAATACCCTGCATTAAAAAGTGCATGCATAATTTTGCACAATTTAGGTTCAATTGACAGTCTATTCAAAGAAGTCTCAGGATTAAATGAGCATGGAGACCAAATTGCCCCCTTACCCCAGAAAAGGGGCGGTCCCTTCTAGTCTCACTAACACTCCATTGGCCAAGACTGTGACAAATCTTGCAGTGAAGCATGCAGTAGCCTGCATCTGTAGGTTAATAGCCATCTTTTGTCTCCGTTGCTTTCTCTTCGTAGCCTTTTTACTGAATTCCATCACAGAGAGTTTTATAATTAAAAAAAAATGTCCTGACAACCATTTTTGTAAATGGACCTTACCACCTAGCTGTCCCTTATTCAACGAGGGTGACAGTAACAAAACGTGAACTTCTTGTGAGGGAGACAGCTGTCTACATCTGTCAAATTGTACAGTTTTATTACACATTCTCCCATTCATAGCTGGAGTGAAAACAATAAGGATACTGCTATACATTCCGTATAACCTTAAAAATGTAGCTTCTTACAAATTTAATCTCTCCCTCTCTTCCCCTAAATAAGAGGTGTTCTATTGCTGTTAGTCCTATTATTTATTATTATAGCTGTATTTAAAATAAAGCTATAATTAATAAATGGACCAGACCCAGAGTTGTTTTTTTTTAATCTAGCCTTTTCTCAAATCAAAGGTTTGAGATGACTTAGGGAGACATATGCATCCAGGTGATATGGGATTTCCTGTTGTGATCTGCCAGAAGAAAAGGCCAAATTCTAAAAAGAAGACAGTTAAGATCCATAGATATTAAGCCTAAGAAAGTAAATTCACTGGAATCATTTCCTTGTTTTCTTAGGAGAGATGACTAATTGATGGACACATATTTTGGGCTAAGTAGCCAACACAAACAACTCTCTGATCTTTGGCTTTCAGTGGATTTTTTTTTTACATGCATAAGTAGAGATTTATTTTCAATGATTAGGTGATGATAGGCAGCATAGGAACTAGTATAATTGTGTGGGCTAAGGAAACCTTATTGTTTATCACGTGAAAGGCAAAATATACCCAGCTTATAAAGCAACCTACAATGGAAGGAAAATGTCCCTGCTATGAGGCCAATGTGTAAGACAAAGATGAAATTTAAAAAACCACAAATGCATGTATTATGACCCCTTGTACATTCTAGAGATTCAGCTTTGGGTGAAATGGAGCTAGGTAAGCTGGAGCCATCAGAGATAACCTTCCTATCACTATTATTTCCAGACTCTTGCCCTAGTCACACAACCTTATTTTCTTCACAGTTATATAAAAGAAAAAAGAGATGAAAGCTGAACAACCAACAGATGATTTAGTTGAAAAGGAAAAAAGATCTAAAAGATTTAAGTGATGATAACAGGGTTCAAAACCTTTTCTTCTTGCAATTTTATTTCAGCGTAGTTATTGTTATTTTATCACAAAGAATACTCAAATCAGTGCATCTTATCTCATGAAGAGCAAAGAAATCTACACATGCGACATATACATACAGCCTGGCTACAGTTACTCTCTGTCATTTCTGTCCCTTAAAGCAGTCATTTTTTCCCTATTTGTTTATTTGAAAATACAGAATAATATACCAACAATTTTTTAAATTTATTTTTTACATTGTCTCCATCTCTTAATCATAAACTACAACAATTAGGTATAAAATAATGAGGTCAGATACTATATCTAGGGTCTTTCAAAGTCAACATTATGTAGACTTCTATTAGTCCAACTTTCCGTTGACTCTTAGCTTTCACAAATAAAAGAGAAAAGAACTCTAAATTTTTAAAAGGGGGAAAATCAGTCTGTCACAGGAAGTTGTAGTTGGCTGATTACTGATTGCTTTCCTGTAGAGCATGCTCCCTAAGCTTCTATGTCCTTGCTTCTCTCTCTCTCACACTGTCTCTCCGAACATCTTTCCTGTCTCCATACAATCAATCTACCTTGAACACGATGATTCCAAGGCTCTGAGAGCTCAAACAAATAGTTCCTCACAGACTTCAGAATCGTTCCCCATCCCAGGAATGGCACTTGAACTTGCAGAGATCTCAGGTCAAAACAGAAATTTTCTTTTATTATTTCAAGAAATTGGCGCACCTCTTACTAGGAATACTGACGGATTGGCAGCCACATTTTTATCTTTGAAAAACCCTTACACATTTGTTGTCATATCCTCTCTCTATCACAGTAGTACGAATTGGTCACACCTCCAATAATGAATACAGTATTCAAAAGCATAGAAGCATTTAGATATTAAAATTACTCCTTGAAATGAGTTTGAGAAATTGGCTTCCAATAACTTTTTAGAAGAGCGAGCTCTCCCCATGATGCTTCGCCAGCTGCTATAGAGAGGTTTGCTCCTCTATGAGACTAGCACTTTCTTAAATTCCTTATTAAATATGAAACCAGGATACACTCATCATTTACCTTGCTTCTCTATACCACTTCTACAGGATAGTTATCAGTTGCAAGAGAAAGGACAGATCCCTTTCACCAACATAAAGCCTTATGCCTAAAACCTGTTACTCTGTTTTGTTTTGTTTTTTAGCCAGACAACTGAGACATTTAAAAAATGGTATCAACTCAACATTAATTGTAAGATTACCTGTCAAGTATTTCATAAAGCCAAACATTTTCATTCAGAGTTTTACTCCCTTTTGCTGGAACATACAGATCACTTATAGCTTCATTCCAAAATATACATGAACATATATAGGGAAGTTAACATTCATATGTGGAGTGTTATCTCAATGGACTAGAATTTTTTCAGATTAAAAAAAAGCACATGTAGTGCAAAAATACATATAGTACAGAAAAAAAAATTACATGTAATAAAGAAAAAAAGTACATGTAGTGCAAAAAACAAACATTAACAGTTCCTGGGCAAAGATAAGTTTTTCCTTTACAGGTAGAAACTAATTCTTAAACATTTCCTTCTACCCTAAAAAATAACTCATCTAGAGTTTCTATTCACAGGCATGAACAAAGGTATGATCAGGCATGGTATGGTCTGAGCCAAAATTTATGTAACATACTTCTTCTTCGTATACTTAAATCTGAGACATGACTTTCCTGGAATAGGTTATTCCTGTTAAATAGGGTCCATTTCATAAGACTACTATTAAGAAACCAAACTGACCACACATTTCCCATATCTCATTATGGTCACAGGACGTGTTCGGGCATATATCCCACCAAGAATATTGCAAAATAACAAGATAAGTAATGCTCAAGTACTCTGGAATTTCTGAAACTTAATTTCCCAGTACACACTGCAACAGGCTATTTATTGAAGAGAAACCCTACTAATTACAATGTAAAAAATATCAAGTCATTCTAATTAGTCAGTAGGGTAGAATGCTGAAAGCAAAGACTCATATCTTCCTTGACTTTACCTGTGATTGACTTTGTCCAGTGTTAATGAATTCCCTTAATTTCTCTAAAATATTTTGCTTTTCCTAGTTGTTCATTTCTTTTAAGAGGTTGAAAGTTAGAGCAGTTGGTATATAACCTTTTTCCCAAAAGATGCTAGGACCAATCCATACTTAGATTTCTGCTAATCAGTCAGAAGACCATTGAAACAGTGAGTAAAGTCAGTACACATTTAAAAGATCAAGGTAGATTTATGAACTGGTTGCAATTTCTTTGAAATAACATGCAATGTTTCTGACTAGCCTGGTCTGAGTTTGACCCAATCTGATTTATCTGATCCAGTTATATGATATAAAGTTCTGGACCCATCTACTATTCAACCAGCCATCCATTCCTAATCCCACCCCTACCCCCAAATATGTACTGAAGTGCCTACCATGATTGAATGCCATAGAAAAGACAAGGACTGGGTGATATGAGTTTCTGAGTTATAATCAACACATTTGAAGCAAAAGACAATTTCACTTCTAAGTAGCTCCCACTCAGCTCAACATTAGACTCCAGCAGTAATAATAGATAGTACAGATGGCCTAAAGAACACCTGTGTGTATCTGTATGTCTACACACCCATGTATATATATTTATCTCTCTGTACAAACACTGCATATGTATACACGCTATCTATGTAATATATAATATATGTATAATGCATATAAATTCTAACAAGTGAATTTCTGTTATCTTTAAAATAGAACAATTGTATCTTGAAGTGGTAAATGCAGAGAACTGGTTTTATTGTGGATCTGTGGATTTAATGATTTTTAGGGGAAAAGGATGTTTAAGTGTATAATTTTTCTTAATTTAATATATTTATGTAAATGCATGCCTGAAATTTGGTTAGATTGGCTGTGTTTTGTGTCTTTTAACGTGATCAAATGTATTAAACTTTATCTTATGACTTGATGTATATGTGCTATTTTAAAATTCATTTTTTATATTTTAGAATTCTTTTTAAATTCCTAAATGTGCAGACCGATTATATAAACACTAATTTCTAAATACTGTATACCTAAGCAACTTCTAAAATTCCTTGTCTTGTCATTTTTCAGTGTTCTGACTTTAATATTTTCTCCCCAAACATACACCAATGTCAGTCTGTTTCAGTGTGTAGATGTATTAGGCAGCTCTGAAGATGTCCATCAATTTTACTCTGTTATAAATTAATGGCTTACACCTGACTCTTTCAAGTAAATAAGAGCTACCAAGTCAAGGGTGTAGAAGAGCATTTTGAGTATTCATTGCCTACATTTCTGAAGACTGTAAGTGGGGGGCGGGGGAGGGAGGGGAAGGGAGAGAAAGGTGACTTCAATAACACCTCACACTTCTGCAACCTCACCATTTGGCTCTCAGTTAATCCTACCATCCTGCCCCCTAAGTTAGAATAGCAGTCTGCTCTCCTCTAAGCCCTATTTCTTCCTGGGGGGAAAAATGCATCTCATTGACCCACTGACAGAAAAAGCTGTCTCTCTGAAAGAGGCTGTTATTTCTAATAATAGATGCGTGACCAGGTCCTTACAGACAAAGTGTCCCAGACTTCAGGTTGCTCCTAGAAGTTTGGCCTGGGAAGGTGGCTCAGTGGTAGAGTGCTTGCCTTGCATGCAAGAGGCCCTGGGTTCGATTCCTCAGCACCACATAAGAAAAAAGAAAAACGATGGAAGTGGCGCTGTGGCTCAAGTGGTAGAGCGCTAGCCTTGAGCTGAAGAGCTAAGGGACAGCGCCCAGGCCCTACGACCGCCCCCCCCCAAAAAAAATAGAAGTTTGAATTCAGGCAAAATGACACCATGAAAATTGTCCTCTAGCTGAGACCCACAAGGGCTCAGGGAGCCCCCGGTGACCTCCTTCCAGCCATTACACTATGCTCCCTGGCCGTCTGTCATTCCTCACATACAGTGAATGATTTGCACTTTTTGAGTTCCTGCAGACCTAGAAAAGTGCTTCCAGCCTTGAATAAAATAATAATATGTATGCACGCATGGTGCAGTGATGGAAGTGTGTTCTTGCTCATCTTTCTGAGTTCCCTCCCTGTCCCTTGTTTGGCTTTTCAGCTCTGTTTATTACTGTGAAATCAAATCCCTGCTTTAAATTCCCTGTGCCATAAACATATAAAGTGGTTTCCAGGGCCCCTTTTCATATCGTGATGCACAAAGATATTCATAACAGTCTCTTAGCCAGAGATGAGGAGTGTGGGGAAGTGATAGAACTAGAAAGCAACAAGCTCGGGCTGCACGGGTAGCTAAGCGGTGGAGCACTCGACTGGCATGCACAGAGCCATGGGTTCCACGCCCAGCACCAAAGAAGACAAAATTAAATGGGACATGATGCGAGTTTTTAGAGGAACACATGAATAAGCCACATGTTGGATCCCTGTGTGGTCAGAGTAAACTGCAGCTTGGGTAACCTGCTTTCATACCTGATGTGGAGAACACTGGCGTGGGACATTGTTCCCTTTATCACCACCGAGAATTCTCACAGCCCGTGGTGACACCACTGCAACTCTCAGCCCCAGACCTCACACCTCACACCTCACGTGGCGGGTATTTGCATGCACTTGCTCCTCTACACTCCCTTAATGAGGAAACTCTGAAGCTAATGAGCTATTTCAAATGGAAATACAATTTAACACACCAGATGCATTTAATCCCATCAGATTTTGTTTTCAGAATTGAGTTGGAAGGAAAAACCACTTGGATGAAATATTCCAATTTTCACAAGTTCACCTTTCATTGATTTCCATGTGATATTTTCTATGATTAAGACACATAGAATTTAAAAGGGGAAAGGAGGGGACGGGGCAGGGAGGGGAAGGCCGAGTAGCGCCTGACTATAAAACTCATTCTTGGGACCACGCCAGCATCAGAAACTACTTGAGCTCACGCTTGTAACTTAATAAGATGTTGTCAGATCCCTTTGACATATTTATAGCCTTATAATTAAAACCCCTTGATGCAAAATCCATGTGCTTCAGGTAAAGTAATTTAGCTTATCATAGACACTCTGTTGTATGATCTATGACTATGAAAAGCCACCCATGCCAGCTGGACTGGCAGGTACCAGGGCTAAGGCCAAGAGTTATGGATCCTGGGCCTAGGCCTTCAACCAATCAGGCAGCCTAGGATTCTGTCCACCTCACAGCCCTGGCGATAGCTTCCTCATGCAAAATAGATAAACACCAAGAAGAAATGTACCATGAAATATCTAACAGGTATCATGAAATATTACTAATTCTAAAATCCTTGTAGAATGAAACGTCTTAGCCAGGAATCTGTGACCTACTCCATTGCACACTCTGACTCACTTTTCTCTGTTCTTCCAACCCTCTCCCCCTGCTCCCTGACTCTCCCGTGGTTCCCTACCGCTTTCTCTGATGTGCTAGCTGAATGCTCCCTTTCTGTTCCTCCCATGGTGGGGTGCTTCAACCTACATTTCCCATCACTAGCTCGTCTGTGTCCGTCATGTCTTTCCTGCTGAGGAAGTGTCCTGTACAGGAAGCTGTCATGCTCTCCAGGATCCTTCCTGTCACAAACATCAAGGCATGGGGTTTTTTGAACTATGTCCACAGAGGACTGCTCTCAGCACCCTACCTACCAGATAAAAGCATGATAGCACACACAAGGGCGCAAATGCCTGATTGATGTTATCTAAAAGGAAGGTAACTCAAGATCCCAAAAAAGCACAACTGTGATCCATCTGCTCAGACTGCCCTAACCAAGTACCCACACCTGTGCCTCAGACCAGGGGAACTTATGATCTCACAGATCTAGAGGCTGGGAATCTAAACTCAAGCCATCAATGGGACTGGTTCTTTAGAAGGAGATGAGTGAAGCATCTGACATCCTTTCCCTGCATCTCTCTCTCCACCTTCTCCCCATAGGGGTGCCCGCCCTGTTGGACACAGACATGGGTCAGATGAGATTATGTTCTACCCTCATGACTTCATTTTTAACTTGATTCCCTCTACAAATCTTGTCTACAAATAAGGCCACATTCTGAGGTTCTGGGGGCAGGGGGCTGGACATCAACATAGGAATTTGAGGGCAGGGAGAGGAAGGAACACGATTCTGCCCCATAGCACCAAGTCTCCAACATGACTACAGACCTAGGGGAGGTCTCATGTTCATGCTGTAAAGCAGTGCTTCCCAACATCAGGATGCCATCCGTCTCTCAGAGACTTGGCTAACGTACGGGTACTGATTCCGTAGGTCTGAGTCATACCCAGATTGTCTTTAACAAACTCCAAGGCTGTACT
Source organism: Dipodomys ordii (assembly GCF_000151885.1). Taxonomy (NCBI): domain Eukaryota; kingdom Metazoa; phylum Chordata; class Mammalia; order Rodentia; family Heteromyidae; genus Dipodomys; species Dipodomys ordii. The sequence continues at coordinate 2,905,434 of NW_012267335.1, read as the reverse complement.
AAATCTGCTGGCCTATGGGCCACACTTAGAGGAGCAAAGATGGACAAGTTCAAAGACGGACTCAGTGGAAACATAACCTTCTGGAAAACCACGATGCGTCTGGGCTTTCTGCTACTGTAACAAACTACTCGACACAAGCAACTAATAAAGAGGGAAATATTTTTTTTTTGACTCACAGTTTCAGGAGTTTCAGCTCATGGAGAGTTGGTCTGGTTGCTTTGGGAGCCTGTGGTAACACAGCACATGGTGGAGGAAGGAGGCAAAGGAAGCTGCTCTCCTCATGGCTGGAGGGGAAAGAGAGAAAGTAAGAGACCACATCCTACGACTCCTACAATCCCCACTCACCCACCCATTGAAGTGTCTCCACTATCCCAATCTGCCAAGCTGAGGACCAAGTCTTTACCTAGGGGACATTCGAGACCCAAAATACAACATGGCCTAATTGTTAATTTGCAGACTTGGGCTTAGTTGAGTAGAGTATTGCAACAGCACTAAGCGCATGGGTCTGGCAGTGGGTTGCTCCCAGGATGCTGGGGCTGTGTGTTGTCCCAATAGCTGCTGTTCCTATTTCAGCAAGAGCATCATAACCCAACTAGGAAACTCCCATGCTGCAGTTTGGCTGGCTGTTCAGATTACACTTTAGCTGGCCTGCTAAAGTAATGTATACTCTAACAAAATAAAGGTTAACTTTAAGCAAGAAACTGGGAAGGACTGTTTAGAGAAAAAAGTTTTCAAATAAAAGTATTACTATGAACCCAAGCACCAATGGCTCAAGCCTGTAATCCTAGCTACTAAGTAGGCTGAGATTTGAGGATCCAGGTTTGAAGCCAGCCAGAGCAGGAAAGCCCATGAGACTCCTCTCTCCAATTAACTACCCAAACAAGCTGTGGTCCAAGTGGAAGAGCACTAACCTTGAGCAAAAAAATCTCAGGGACAACACCCAGGCCCTGAGTTCAAGCCCCAGAACTGACAAAAAACATCACTATGAAAAAATATATTTAGATGGAGACATAGATTTTGAAAAACAAAAACAGAAAATGGGCTTCTGTATTATACTGAATTTTACTACCAATTGTTACCTTTTGTATGATTATTTATTAGAAGGTATTAATTTATACGAAGGGAAGTTTCATTGTGACATTTCCATACATACACACACACAGAGCTTTAGGCTAACAGCAACATTGAAGAGAAGGTATGAAAATACTCTATATGCTCCCTTCCTACATACCCTTTATCTCTGCAATCATCAGCACCCCACCAAGTGGCTTAATTGTCACATCCAATCATGTGACATGATTGACATACATGTCTACAATGACATGTCATAGTCACCCAAAATTCATGGCCTGGGTTAGGGTTTACGCTTGGTGTTATACATTCAGTGTAATACATATCCAATGGCTTGTGATAAACAGATAAGTAGTTCTACTACTGTAAAAATCTGCTCTGTTTGTTTTCATTCCTCCCTACTGCTCTTGAGCTGCAATCATTCAGCACATGGCTACTAAAGACTGGACTCTTTCTTCAGTAATATCCATTTAAGTTTCCTCAGTTCATTCAACGACTTAAGGACACCTTTTGGTTCCTAGTTTAGCAATTATAGGTAAAACTGCTATTAGATCTGTGACTAAGTTTTGTGTGGACTTGTTTTAACTCTGGGTTAAAAACAGTTTAATTGCTGATCAAAGTTATAAGATTATATTCATAAGAAAGAAAACATGTTGAGCTGGGCACTAGTAGCTCACACCTACAATCTGAGCTCCTCAGCAGGCCAATAGCTGCACTCAATCACTCCTCCTCCAAAGAAAGTTTAGTACAAGTATACACAATTTTAATTACGTTCATTGTTCTATTTTAACTGTTTAATAGCCAGCTGGGCCGGAGGTTCATGAAACTCTTATCTCCAATTAACACCAAAAAGCTGGAAGTGGATCTATGACTCAAATGATAGAGTACTGGCCTTGAGCAAAAAAGTTCTGAGACAGTGGTCAGGCCCTGAGTTCAAGGCCTAGGACTGGTGTGTGTGAGCATGCGCATGCGTGTGTGTGTGCTGGTATTGGAGCTTAAACTCAGGACCTATGTTCTCTCTCAACTTTCTAACTCACATTTGAGCCATGTATCCACTCTGGCTTTTTGCTGGTAAACTGAAGAAGTCTTATAGACTTTTCTGCCCAGGATGGCTTCAAACCATGATCCTCCAGGTTTCAGCCTCCTGAATAACTGAATTACAGGCATGACCCACCAGCACCCAGCTCCGTGTTGCCTGTGATCAAGAATTCCTACTGTTTCAGATCCTCAGTAGTAGCTAGATTTGTCAAGCTGACAAATCTATCAATTCTGACAAGCAGAATTTTGCCGCTTTGTTATAATACAAAGATAAAATGATGTTGCTTAGAGTTGTACACATACCTGAAATGATGTCAAAAATGCCACTGAAGCGAATTGAGTGCTGTTTGCTGAAGAATAACACTTTCTAGCTAGCCATTGGTGTTTCCTGAACTGCACAGAGTAGCTTGGAAGCCACTGTCCTCAATCCCTCTGCCTCCAGAGAAAGCGCAGCATGAATGTACACAACCATGTTAACTCGGCTCACTGTTCTACTTTAATTGTTTTATAGAATCAGCCCCAGAGGTTTGCTGAGAGAAGTAGACAGCATACAACACAGATGGAGGCCCAGCTCTTGCTCAGGAGGACCTGGCGGGCTCCATGCTCTGCCACGCATTGTCCTTTCTCCATGGTGTGGCCAAGAACATTATTTATGGACCTTCCTGGGCTCTACTGTCTCCATCTTTGAAGTAAGGCAATAATCACCCTCTAAGGACAAGATACGATGATTTACGTAGGGACCTGGCACAAGGTTTGGCACATAGTTCATGTTAAGTAAATGTCATCATTGTTGGTAACTAGAGCCTATTTAGCAAGCAAGACCAAACAAGAGTTTGGTAGTAGGCCATTGCAAGCTGCCATTTGTTTTCTGAGGAGGGCTTGCTCGCTTATCTGTATGGCCCAATGTCACCCTCTAGTGCCAAAAACCTTGAACAGCAGACATCACCGACCAATCCACCAGAAAGCTACGTTTCTGAAATGATTATTCAGGTCCTCCACTCCAGACACTCCATGTGACCCAGTTCCATTCTACAGGTCCTGTTTTAGACCAGTCTTCCTCAGACTTTAATGTCTCACTTCCCAGTCACTTGGGGAGCATGTTAAGATGCAGGGTGTGATCCTCTGAGTAGAGAGGAGATATTACTTCTCAGAAACTCTCTCAGGAAATCCCAACGATGCAGTAGCATCCAGTGCTTTTGAGCACTGGATGTTCTAGGCAACTCTATTCACCAGCCAAACTCTTTCAAAAGAAACGGCCAGAAATTATAGAATTACGTGACATGAATAAGAGGAAAAGCCCTAAATGGGTACTCGAGCTAAAATATCCCTGGATCTTAAGAGAACAAGAGAATGTGCTGCAGGGAAAGTGCTTCAGAAATGTCTGACCACGACGGGTGAGATGTGAGGTCATTCTTCACGTCTTTGAGGTCAGAATGAAATAAAGGTCATGGGCTAGACTATGACTTAATGCTGACGTTTCAAATTAGTCTGTGTCCATAGTTTGAAGCCCTCTGTAATAAAGACTAAATAGTGGCCCAGCAGGAAGGTCTAGAAGCAGCTGTGGAAACTGAGTCAGAGTCTCAGCATTCACTGGTTAGCAGCCTTGCTCATGTTTCATATTCAAGAGACACTGAAAAATCAACCTGTGCAAGAAATCACATCAGTGCTTGGTTTCATATTAGATCAAATAAATAGGATAATTGCTACAATATCTTATATCCAGGAGATAGTCAGTGACAATATCCCGTGGACACACACTTTTGGGGAAATCTGATACATCAAATTGTCTTCTCTTATTTGCATAGCAACCAATATTCATAATTTCTAGGCACAAGAAAAGGGGAAAGGGACCTGAAGTTTATTTAAAGTTGTCCATTCGAAGAAGAAACTAATTAAGGCTAGGATGACTTAATTACTCGAAATTTCTAGATATTTGTGTTGCCTCCCAAGTATGACTGCCAAGTTAATGATAATATTTATTTTCATCTTTGTTTTTAAACATTTATTTCTGATGATGAGTTTAATAGGCAACCACGCAGTCACATTTTGTTGTAAGTTTGCTCTTATACTGCTAGACTCACTGTGTTACCAACTTTGGTAAAAATGAAGTTCGCACAAATTTCCAAAGGCAGACAGAGTAGCACACAGCCATCCTGTGCATAGGCTCTTACATTCACCTCACAGAGCAGAGTGGTATCATGCTGGATGTGAACTCTGAGTTTAACCTACTTTCAACATTCCCCCGCCTCTACTCTCCTCCTCAGAAAGATCCTTGAAGACTAGCCTCCATATTTCTTTGCTTCAGGTAAAAAAACCAAAAATTTACCGGGTTTGTCTCTATTGGTAGGATAGACGCTGGTTTGTAAAAGCTTGTCCTTTTATTTTATTTTATTTTGCTTATTTTGACTTAGGATCGTATGTTGTGCTCCCACTAATTGATTTTCCTCTCTGTAATATTAGATTAAAACCAAAAAAAGCTTTTCTGTCAATGTGATACAATGACAACACATAGTGAGAATAAAGTTTAGTTAAAACAAAAGCAAAATAAACATCACCCTATATTTCTACATGGGGTAAAAAGAAGATGGGGAAGAGAAGGAGGAGGAACAAAGGGACCAAGGGCAATGGTAGGAAAGGGATAGGAAATAATCATATTTTCTTTTCCTTGACACAGCGAAGCCTAACATTGGGATGGGAAACACTGGGCTCAACATAAGGTCATGTTAAGAACACTTACAATGCATTATTTGACTGACAAATCTTTACTAATGCTAGACTGGGTTCTATTGGGAAAGTAAGCTCTTCATTTTCACATAAGCTCAGAATCTGAGAGGAGAAACAATATCCAGACATTGAGATATCACTATTAGTGTATAAAAGTATTTAGTAGGCAAAAACATTTTTGGCTTACATCTAGTCCTCTTTGGTTATTTATGTAAGGCCTATTTTGTGGGCCTAGGTTAAGAGAAAAGGGTGAGATCTTAATTGCATCACAATTAAGATTCCAGGTGAGTTTTTATTTGGTCCACTAAGTGAGTGCATATCATTTGTCACCCTGAACATTGATAAGATTCCAAACTTTTGCTCTAATCCCTACCCAAGATTGCTGGACAATGGGGCCAGGCAAGCAACCCAACCACCCACCATCAACATTAGTGTCCCAAGCTTGGAATATAAATCTCTTGGCATATTTAACAGTAGAGCATTATTGCTGCTCCTCTATGGGCTTCTGCGCTACTTTTCCTAGAAGCAGAGATGGCACCACAGGATTCAGAAGGATTCCTGCAGGCAGGTAGGCTTGGCCAATAACAACATGGCCTTGGTGGCCTGCTCCAGGTGGAAAATAGTCAGTCAACTTTCTATACAGTCAAACTCCCTTGGGAAATGATGCACAAAAACGTTGCCACAAAAGGAGACCCAGCAGGTGCAGTTAGTCAAGAACAGCACTTCAGAGTTACAGAAGGAAGGTAAGCACCTCCCACGTGACAAGACATTCTTACTACTCCTCAGGGAGATGAGTAAGTGCAGTGTTAAACATGTATCCCTAGGATCTCCAACTAGAATTTCAGAAGTCCACTTGGAAAGTCTTAGCTGGACTTACTCATCCTCAATTCTACCTGTTTCCAAATGCCTTGAACAGGTCATTGAACAACACACTTGAAACCAACATGGTAGAGAGTTAGACTCTTGAGGAAAACCAAGCGAGCCCCCAAATGTTCCGAAAACTGTTGTACAGCAAGAGCTGAAAAATTATATGGATGTATCATCAGAAAACCCAAAAATGATATGGATTGTGCGCTGGCCAAATGTCTCAGTCTCCAATGAGGTGGTCAGGAATCAATCATCATTGCATCTGGCACCTGCAGCTGAGGATTCCTTCCACATCATCACTGTGCTGCAGCGCCCACAGTTTTCCTGAAAACACTCAGCCAGGAAGAAGAAAGCTGGATGGGAGTCTCCAAGAAGTGGGCTGGGGTCATGAGCCCCTAAGGTCAGAAAGCCAAGCAACAAAGGGTGTATGTATCTTTCAAATGAAAACTAAACAACACTGCCTAAGGGTCAACTTAAAAGGAAGAAAGGGCAGGGGAGACGTCTTACTGTAGCTATGTAGTTATTGCTAAATCCTTCAGAAAAAGGGTGGATCAAGGGAGAAACACTATTTAAAAAGAGTTTTAGTTCCATAAAAATAAGTGAACAGAAATATAATTTATCTTGACCTTTGGGCATTTTCTCCCACACTGAGCTAATCAATGGTTGCATAAGGAGGCAGAGGAAGGAGTCTGAGGTAGGAATAATGAAGATGGATGGGACTCTAGCCCTTACACAGAGAGTTCTCATACAGAAATTTACAGTAGGCACTGTCATGATCGATCTCATCAGTTACATTGGGACAGATGACATTGGCCAAGGTTGACTTCAGTAAGACCTTCTATCCCACAAGCTCTCCTGGAGCCATTCCTGACTCACACATGCAATCTTCTTCCCTCACTTGTAAGTGTGAGCCAATAAAAAGTAGAAATGGTGGGAAGTGACTTTGAAAGGTGATATACTGTGACACCTTGCTCACAGAAACTCTTGGCTTATGAAGACTTCAGCCACCATCTAAGCTGCTGCACCACTATGATGATGTTACGAAGATGCTGAAATGAGCCCACCTGCAGAGACCAGGAGAGCATCGGGGTGGTCAGCCTGCCCAGACAGCATAGGCACAGGCTGCTCCATGCCGCTCGCCACCTCCTGCTACGATTCCATGGGAGACATGGAAAAGAAGCCACTCAGCCCAGCCTTGCTCAACTCCTATCCCAAAGAAAGGAGCTCTAACTAATGATTGCTTGTGTTGTGAATGACTCCATTTTAGAGCGAGTTTTTGCATTGTGATTGGTAAATGGAATAGTTGGGAAGGAAATGAACAGGGTGATGACAGAGGACAGAGTTACTGGGAGCAAGAGCCACGTTCAACAAGGAGGCTACAGAAATCTCGTCTCAGGAGAAAGAAATGAGGAGTGGAAGGAAATGCATCTCAAGCAGAAAGCAAAACCAAGACTGGTCACATAGAATGAAGAATAACTGAAGTATTGGGAGAAGAAAAGAAGCTGGAGGCATGGGTAGGAAAAATGAGTCAAGGTCTTGTGGGACCCAGGAGGAGTTTGGTTTCATTTTAAATACATTAGAAAGCCCTTGGACAGTCTACAGCCGCCAGCACACAGCGATCCACACCCATCTCTCCCCAGCTTCGCTTCCAAGACTCTGCTCATCATTGCCATTCCTGTGGCAAATGAGCACTGGCACAAAAAGGGGCTTCCGTGTCTATTAGAAAGTGAAGAGGACGTGACGTCAAAACAACAGAGTGCTAGGCACAGAAAGCCGAAGATCCCCAACGAAATGTCAGAAGTCCACTTGGAAAAACTTGTAGAGAGAGCCACCACTGCCACTAATGTGTTCTGCCCATGGGCCTGTACATCAGAGACTGGACCTCCAATCCGAACACAGTCTATTGCTGACCAAACATCTGGTCCTCAAATCTCTCAGCACAGCCCTCTCATTTTCATTACTACGTTTGCCTGTTCTAATTTATATCTATTTTCCTCTGGCAGGAGTTTCACTTTTCTTCCTCACTGTCAGGCAATGTGAGTATAACTCATTCATAAATGAATGACTTGCTAGAACAATGCAGAACAATGACTGACACACCAAAGGTTTGGTTTTCTAGAAAAATCTACACGTGGAGTGAACTCAATCTTCTAATCCCTCCCTTCTGGTGTGGGGAGGAGCTCTGCAGGCCACCACCTGCTGTGTTGGAAGTTTGTGAGGTCTGGGTTGTTGTTTTTTTTTCTGAAATCAGTATTTGTGGTTCTAAAGGCCCTCACAGGACTTCAAGCTCTGTGAGCAGAGAAGGGGGTGGGGCGGTAGCAAGATGGGGGCTGGGAGGTGAGCTGGGCCTGGACTGGGTGGTCCACTGGTTCCTATCATAACTATTTGAGTTTCATTTACATTTTTCTCTGGGTTGGGCAGGTCCAAAGCAGTGTTATTTGATGTTGAACACCTGCCTCTGTACACAGAGAGCGGCGGCCGGCTCTGCCAAGAGCAGTATTGACATTTCTGCTGTATGGAATTTATAGAATCGCACACTGGGGACAAAACCTGGATGACCATGGCCTCCATCTGGTTCACAGGATTCTGGCTCCAAAAGACTCGCCTGTTTCTGATGACACAGTCCCAGTCTGTCCTCGGGCTTTCAGCGCCCGGGGAAGTAGGAGCAAGCATGTCGGAAGCCATTGGATTGCAGTCACTGGCCATTTTTATCAAGGCCAGACCCTGTGGTGCTAACGGACGTCTCGGGGGCTCCCCAGCCACAGTCAGAGCTGTAGTCCAGCTCAAAGTTCCAGGGCTCCAAAAGCTCTCCACCTGAAATGCCAGGAAAAACTCAGATAACAGCAAACCTACAGGGACTTCAAGAGGGGGCTTCTCAAATCCCAGTATCCACACCCGTCACCTAGAGCCTGTGAAACTCAGGTTCCGATAGGAACGTGTCTGAGTGGGGCCTAAGCTGAGTTTCCCCACACAGCAAGGCCCTGGTCTAAGATCATACTTTGGGTTGTGTCAGCCACATCCATACCCCACAGTCCACAGCCCACGACCCTCACACACTCAGGACCTGAGGCCACAGCTCTACCCAGGGATTGTCTTTCTTTCATTTGTTTTGTTTTTCCGAGACCAGGACTCGAACTTGGGGTCTAATGCTTTTCACTCATCGGCTGGTGCTCTACCCCCTGAGCCATGCCTCCAACCCCTTGAACAGTTCATCAAGGTAAAGAACTTCTCAGGCCCTACTCTAGACCTCCTGGATCAGAAATGCTAAAACAGGAGCCCAGCAATGGGTAGGTGAATGAGTTCTGGGAGATTTGAACTGAGGGACCCCGATGCCTAAGAAACCAAGGTATAATCGAGATGCAATCGCAGGCTGAACTCAACATCCCTGGCTTCAGTCTTTTGAAGCAGACATTCAAGAACTGCCAAGACCCTGTGCGCCACCTAGCACCTCTGCAAGTGCAGAAGAGAAGATCACGCCAGAGGTTGCCAGAGTAGGTGGAAGCCACAGCCTGTCCAGGCCATATATCACCACCTGGAACACCTGGGAATGGGTGTAGAGCCTTCGTACCTACTCCAGCTTCAATGTTCACAACTGGGACCACTTGGGGAGAAATACATAAACCCCTGGCTAATTCCTCTTCAACTCTAACTAGGCTTGTACAAGAGTGGGTAGCAGTTTGCGTACCGCGGACTAAATCATGTCAGACTCTGCTAACCTTTTTCACTGAGGGGGTCTCAAAGCACCCTTCCCCTCACGACCTCATTAATTCTTGAAAACAACTTCTGTGAAATATATGGGAAATAGCATCATCTCCAGTGCTCAGGAGGCAAAAAAGAAAGCACCTAGCGCTGTCCACAAGTCATTCCCGGGTCCTAACTAGACGCAAGGCTCATTAAGAGCAGCAGAGAGATTTGGAAGTATGGAGGGACTCAAGAAGAAGGAACATTGAAAAATGACAACTTTGGCTGTAAGATAAGCAACTTTAATCTTGGTATTAGCAATAATTAACCAAGAAACAGGAAAGAATGGACTTTTAAATATCCTGCCCCTGGTCAAGTAAAGGTATTTTGGTTGTTTCGGTTCTGGTTCCGAATACAATTTTTTTTTATATATCCTCAGCTTTGCTTTCCTCTTTATTTGGATTAATGTAGCTTTGGAAGGACAGGAGAAAGAAAGGCCCTGGCTTTCTCTCTCCTCTTTGCTCAAGTTCATCCGGAGAATTTCTGCCCAGAGGTCAGTAGCTTAGCTTCTACTTAACATTCTCATCCTCATTTCCTGCCAGCAGTTCCTAGCCTTTAATTTCTTTCTCCCAATACTGCTTTTGTAATCCACATTTTATTTATGCAACAATTGCAAAAAGAACACTTTCCCCCCGGGGCTCACGGAGGAGATGGTCGAAAGTACCTCAGAGCTCCTGAACTGATAAGCTAACATTTAAACTGTTCAGCACTCTGCTGATGACCATTTCCCCCATTTCTTTCCCATTCAAAATGTCAGGGGCTTCCTGACAGGCTCTGGCCATGAAAATGGAACATATTTTCTCCTTAGGTTAATTAATGGCTCTGCTTGGGTGGCATAATTTGGTGTAAGTTTCCTTTTAGAATTCTGTCATAACTAAAAAGGATCTTATTTTTGTTATGTTTTGTGGTGTCTTTAAATTTTTATGACTTCTACTTTGTTTAGTCTGTGTGTAATCCTTCTTTTGAAACCTAATGTCCTAGAAAATTTACAGTTTTCTCTCAAAACTGGCACTTTTTTTTTTTTTTTTTTACCTTTTACAGTGATTCCCATTTCGTTAGTTCTTGCTACGACTTCATTTCAAGTCCTTAAAGGTGTAATTCGCAGCTCCGGGAATTTATGATTACATCGTCAAAGTACACTCCTGTAGTGCAATCTATTAAACCTGACAAGATGCTGTTCATTAATCTTTGAAATGCAGCCAGGTGTGATGGAGTGCGGAGAAGCTTCCAGCTAAGAGCTGCTGAAGAAGTGCAAGCTGGCCCCTGGAGAGGACCCCTCCGCTGGGCTGCAGGGGCTGCCTGGGTGGGGATGCAGAGAAGGGCCCTTTCTGTGCCCGCCCTGGTGTTCCCTGTCCACTGCTGCTCCTACAGCCCAGCAGCTTCTCATCTTCCCACATTCCTTCACTCAACAAATATTTACTGAGAGCAGACTACCTGCCAGATGCCAGGTGGGCCTGGAAAGACAATAGTGTCCCAAATGGCTACCCCATTGGGGCTTCTGACTTGTCAAGCTGTGAGCAGAAGCTTCAAGACAACTTCATTTAAAAAAAAAAAACCCACCAAACCTATGTGGGCCAAACTGCACGGCGTGAATAGCGAGGCACTGCTGTTCTTCCCACGCCAGCCCTCCTGAGCCAGACGGGAGTTACAGCCGGCAGAGCTCACTGCTGCGGGTAGACCGATGGCATTATCAAGGAGAAGCAGGAAGGTCTATCCTGGGGAAAGCAGTGCTCCATCAAAACAGCTCATCACTGTGCAACACTGCTTCTAGAGCAGCCTGGAAAATCCAGATAAAAGGCAGTAGCTCTGAGAGTATTTGTGAGTCTTTACAGGGGCCTGTTTATTTACATACAGCAATGGGCTAATGCCTTCTGGGATCCGGGAGTGGGTCCTGAAACGGAAAAGGAGGTAAATGGAGAGATGGGCGAACCGTGTGTGATGCCCAGAATTTCCTTCGTTGTAACACATCTTAGATTTGACAAATGGGCCGCGTAATGTGAATGCTAACCCTGGCAAAACAGGTGTGCATGACTTCCTTCCTAGTTTGACAACTTTTCTATAATTCCCAAAGCACTTCAAAATTTAAAAAATAAAGGTTAGCTTTTTCAAATTGCTTATGAAACAGGATTTGTAGAATATATAATAAAAACTACTAAAATATTTTTTTAAAAAAACACATAGTAAGCATGGGGAAAGGATAAAGCTCCTGATGACAAGCTACAGATCTTTCTGGAAATTAAGAACAAATAGATCTAGAAACTCAGAGCCCAGAAATGGCTATTCTTCGAAGGACAAAATTCTCATAGGAGTTTTCCTCCTTTCTCCCCTGTCATTTGACTTTGTCTCATTGGGTTTAAGATCTGCTGTAAGGCTGGGCGCGGGTGGCTCACACCTGTCATCCTAGCTACTCAGGAGGCTGAGATCTGAGGATCGAGGTTCAAAGCCAGCCCTGGCAGGAGAGACCGTGAGACTCCTATCTCCAATAAACCACCAGAAAACCGGAAGTGGCGCTGTAGCTCAAGTGGTAGAGCGCTCGCCTTGAGCTGAAGAGCTGAGGGACAGCGCCCAGGCCCAGAGTTCAAGCCCCACGACTGACAAAAAAAAAAAAAAAGATCTGCTGTAAGTACATGAAAAAGAAATGTATAGGGTAATCACAGTCCCAAGTAAAAGAAGCAAAATACCTGCCATTTTATTTCTTCACTTAAAGGCACTGTTCTTTAGATCAGTGTCAACCTCGCCAATACAAACACCAAAGCACACACATACAAACACACCTACACGACACACACAACCTAAGACAGCTAACTCCCCTGTCTACACACACACACTTCATTTGCATAACTTATATGTGACACATACTAGTGTGTGCAGAGGGAAGCTATTCCTGGTTTAGGATTCCATTCAAGAAGAGTTGGCATACAGCACCCAATGAGTGACTCCTGTTTTGTTAGACTTGCTACACTGTGCAGTTACACAATGCGAGCTAGACACACGCCCATCTAAGTCTTTTCATGGAGAATTTTCCGTTTCAAAACAGAGATGATGGTGATGAAAGCAATATATTTTTTTAGTTAGCTGCATGCTCGAGACGATGATGGTTATGTAAACCAAGAATAAACATCTGAACAAACTGCTGGCTGGGATAAGCGCAGAATCCGCTTTTCAACATCCAAGTGGTGCCTTGTTAAGATGAAAAATTTATCTTCATCTAGGGAAATGGAACTAGACTATTAGCGCAGGGAGGATTCTTACAGATGATCTATTATAACTTTATTACATTAGAGATGTGAGGAAAAAAGAAAAACCAGAGCCGGGGCTTTGTTGCTATATTCAAGACTTCAGTGACTGAACTGAGTACCAGATACCCGCGCCCAGTGCCTCGCTCTGAGCCACACTGGCTACCGCCTGCAGCGCACATCCTGGGGCTATGCATGTGTGCAAGAAGTGTGCCTCGTGCTCCATATCATCTTTAGTTTGGAAAGAACTAGAAAGGCTACATACAGATTACTTGTAATTCTCACCACTAGCATTATCGTTCTATCTATGCTTGGCTTTAAGAGTGATGGAGTGAAGCTGGGTACCAGTGGCTCACACCTGTAATCCTAGCTATTCAGGAGGCTGAGATCTGAGGATCGAGGTTCAAAGCCAACCCTGGCAGAAAAGCCCCCTGGGAGACATATATCTCCAATTAACCACTCAAAATCCAGAAGTGGAACTGTGGCTGAAGTGGTGGAGTGCTAGCCTTGAGCACAAAGCGGTTCAGGGAGAGCGCCCAGACCCTGAGTTCAGCCCCATGGCCGACCAAAAGAACAAGCAAGCATAAAGTGATGGAATGATGCCTGCCAATTCCCCAATGTGTCCACGGCACAGAAAGGCAATTGTGACAAGTCAGCCACTGTCTTGTGTTCTGTCTTTTCTACTGTGTTTCCAGAGGGTTACATTTTCTTGGGGTCCACTGCTCTCTTCAAGAATGTACTTCTTAAAATTCCTTTCCTTCTTTGGGATTCTCACTGTTTCTTCCTTAACATATAGAAGCTAACAAGGAGGGCTCACTGAGGAACAGAGCCCGGGTTTCTAGAAATGCTCTGCAAATAGGAAGTAAAACCACATCACACCATGAATCTGCCAACAGTAATAAAGCCAGCCCGCCTCAGCGCCCTCTGGACTTGGTCAGCAGCTAACCCTCTTTATTTCTCCCTTTTCCTTGCAAAGGAGAGAATGCCAGGCCAGGCAAAGCATGGGAAAAATAACACCTTCAAACTTAGGGCAGAGCTCCCCTTTCCAGTCCTGTCTGCAGATGTCCTGTCCAGTGTGCCTGGCAGCAAGTCTGCTCTTGGAACAAGATAGAGAACACAGGTTAGAGAGTTGTTGGTCAGAGAGGGCCTGTGAACCTTTAATTCATAGTTGTAAAGTCCAAGGAGTCGCATTATGATTCAGCTTTAGGCAACAATCAAAACCATCCATGCAACTGAAATTTCCTCCTCTATCTTTAAGGAATGGATCTCCTGATGTAACAACAACAACAACAAAAACAAACTTATTTTAATGACTCCCTCAATTGAGTCAGTATGCACTTATCACTAATTGGGAAATCAAAGGGCAAACCTCAATATTCTCGTGTCTGTTCCAAGAAGAAATTGCTACAGATACATAAGATGTCCAGCCTGCAAAAGCCAGGCTTCACTGTTTTCTGTCTTGCCACATGTCTCTCCAGGAGGACAAGGAAAAAAATATCTATTTTCCTAATATTTGCTTTGTCCAGTCAAGTTAAGGTAGCAACTGAGAGGGAGATGAGGAGAAAGAGGAAGATGAGGAGATAGAGATGAAGATAAAGACCATGAAACATCCTTCCTGAAATAGAGTTGGATGAATGTCAAGGATGGTGAATTTGAATTTGAACCCCTCTTCTGTGGGCTTGCTGCGCGGCATCTCTAGGTTCTCAAACTCCTTCTAACCTCCAATATTCTTTTTTTAAAAAAATAATAATATGCATCTAGTCTCTTCCAGTTGTAACATTCTGATCCAATTATCCTGACATTAGACTTCTATAAAAATAGGCATGTGTTTAAAACAATGGCTGCCACGTGTGGGGAAAGGGTACAGTTATATCTCGGGAGCTGGGTGTAAATGAGGCAGTGGGGGAAAAAAAGGCTTCCTGGTCAGAATATTACCCAGTGTTGTCTTTTATTTTTTTGGAGGGGGGGCAGTACTAGGGTTTGAACGCGAAGCTCCCCAGTTGCTAGACAGGCTCTCTACCATTTGGTCTACAGCCCCTAATCCTTTTGTTTGCACTTTTGCCCAGGAGGGCCTTGAACTGTGATCCTCCTCCTGCTGCCTCCCCTGTGGCTGGGACCACAGACGTGCACCATACCAAGCCTGGCTTATTGATGGAGATTGGATATTGCTAACTTTTTGCCCAGACTGGCTTCAAACCACGATCCTCCCAATCTCTACCTCCCAAGGAGGTGAGATTACAGGCATGAGCCACGACACTCATCCTTTTACAGCAAAGTCTTTCACAGATGCTTTTCTGCTCAGGGTTTCTTCAGAAAACTCAAATGCATCTTCAGAAATTTTGTCCACAAATTGTCTAGAAATTACAAGGAAGATAATATTTTGGAAATGTGGCTTCATTCTTATCCTGTTTTGAAATCGATTCTCCCAAAGACTGTGAGAGAACATGCTGGTATACATAGGGCCCACACTGCGTGTACAAGAATGCCCGTGACTGTGATCGTCTGAGTCCTAGCACTGGAAGAAGGGGCAGTATTACAATCCCTTAGACAACCAGGAGATTTAATGACTTTCCCAAACTCACATATTTAATAGATATTGGAACAAATCTAACCAAATGCATCTTTCTTTCTTCCAAGAGTGAATTTGCACAGTGTTTAGCTTGTTATAAAAGATTTAGCTTACTACCAGGCTCCACATTAAATGGCATTCTCCAAAGCACATGCAGAGTCATGTGCATAAGGCACTGTCTTTAAAGCGTCAAGCACAAACTACTGGATTATTCTTCATTTATATGCCAGTTAACCATGATCTCCCTTGTGGACGATATAACCAGTGATTAAAAAGTCACCAAAGCAGAGTTCAAGCCCCACGACTGACCAAAAAAAAAAAAGTCACCAAAGGGGCTGAGAAGTTGGCTCAGTGGTAGAGTGCTTGCCTTGCATGCATTAGGTCCTGGGTTCAATTCCTCAGCACCACATAAGCAGAAAAAGCCGAAGTGGCGCTGTGGCTCAAGTGGTAGGGCACTAGCCTTCAGCTGAAGAGCTGAGGGATAGGGCCCAGGCCCAGAGTTCAGGCCCACGACCAACAACAACAACAAAAAATTCACCAAAGACATCATACATCAGACCATCAGGTGTCCCCATTGGATATACTTTTCCAGTAACATTTCCCTCCTTACTTGCCTTCAGTCTAGAATGTATTCAAGGGCAGAAGGGGCAGGAAGGAGACGCAGGACTGGCAGGCAATGGGTCAAAAGCATATATTTATATAATATATATTACATACACATAATGCTATGTATGTATATACGTATATAAATAGTATAAGATATATAGTATAGATGTATATATATAGTCATACCTAGTATACATATTGTATACTAGATAGATAGATAGACAGACAGACAGACAGGCAGACAGACAGACAGATTGTATACCATGTAGTTAAGATAAAAGGGCCACCAATGTGAACCGTCCCGATCGATGGCTTTGTTCTCAGCCATGAGAACGTTTTTTGAACTTCTCTGGCTAAAATTTAAACTCCAAACATCCCCTCATCTCCTTCACTGTCCATGTAAATATACAATTTACTTCTCTTCAACATTCCTCTTTCTGGCCCAAACCAGGGGCTGTAAGAGGGAAGAGGCAGGAGTTGCTGCTAGTTGTTTTTTTCCTGAGGCATTATAACAGCTCAGGATTCACCATCTCCCACCTGCTTATTCTCTCTAGACCCTCACACATCCTGTCAGGCATGCCATGTACTTTGGGCTGTCTTCCTAGGAGGTGTCTATAAGTAAAGGCACCTGTTGTGAAGGCCAGACAGTCACAGGAGAGGCCAAGAAAACAATGGGCTACATTTGGGAAGTCTCTGTGCCTATAGTTTTCCAACAGCTGTATCTGCATTCTGTAGGCTTTTGTAAGATGTTGTGTTGAGAGCAGGAAACAGGTTCCTTGTGTTTGTACAATAGCCACACATCTGCAAACCTGCCACATTCAACGGCAAGTGGACCAAAGGTAAACATTTAGCAGTACTTGGAAGTCTACCCACTCTCCACTGAGGAAGGTTCAAACATGTTGGTGAAATAAAAAGTTTGGCTGAAACTGGATTCCTCTCCAAAGACAAGAGAAGATTATAATTTCAAGCATTTTCCTCTTTGGATTTAATCATGAATATTAAGTATTGGTACCCAAGTGTCAGAGTAACAAACTAAAGACCACCCATCAACTTAATTCCAAAGGATTATTTCATGTAACTCAAGCTCCATTTATCAGGGGGTGAGTGATACTTTTCACAATTGCCCTTAACAAAAACTAAAAGGGTTTACGGCAATCTGACCTTTTCTTTTTCTTCCTCCCCGCCCCCCTTTGCTGGTTTATTTCCAGATAGCTGGGAAAAATATTTTCCACTTGTATTTAATGACATGACTTCAAAAGCATCCTGCCTAATCCCTCAATTAGCCAAGATCACCCCAAATGCCACTCACATTGAATCATAAGCCAAAAAGGCCATTATTCAATAATGAAAATTTAGCAGAACATAATTTGGCCCCGATGATCCACGAGACCCTAATATTTCAAGGAAGCAATTCACTCTTCCCACATTTGTAGTGCCATCTCAATACCTTTCCTTTGAATCCTTGTTAAGCATTCTCATTCCACTCAGAGGGTCCAAACATCCCCACCCTCCCTTCATGCAAATGAATGATTCTACTCTTTGTCATTTTAAAGTGTAGAGCAAACACCCCTCTCTTTCTGAAAACAAGAAACCACAGATGTTTTGGTCAAAGAGCTGTGATGAAAATCATTTCTGCCATGGAGGTAGGATGCCAAATGTGAAGACACAGTCCTACCTCCCGGGCATTGTTAGCCTGGGAAAATAAACTGCATTAGGGAGAGGAATGTGGAACGAGGCAATTAGAGAAATCAGAGGCATAAGAGTGGTAAACTGCTTGACCTGCGTGCAATGGTGACGGTTCCAATCACTGGGCCAAGGGGACTTTCTGGGACACATTTGCAACATCGCTTAAGAGTCCTGCCACCTAGTGGAAGAAGTTAATAAACCAGACCTCAGGTAACCCACCAGACGGACAGACTCAGAAAACCAGCTCCTCCACCAACAAGACTTCTAAAAAATCATACTGGGTTAGTTTTAGAAACGATTGCCAGAAGAGTCAAGTTGAATCAGATGGGTCATTTGAGCTATACGCTTCCTTGTTCAAGGACAGGAAAGACTTGATTTCAAGACATGAAAACTGCGGGTAAGAGCCACAAAAGGTCAGTGGTGGATGAACATGGATGAATCTACTTTTCTTGGCAGTTTACAAAATGGAGCCCTGAGAATTAACCAAATTCACACCAGCTTCCAGTTGCGGAGGGGACTAACTAGGTACTTAATCCTACAGGTCTCAACAGGAAGACTCTTGTTTTGTTTTGTTGTTTTGTAGGTTGTGGGACTTGAACTCAGGTCCTGGGCACCATCCCTGAGCTCTTTTCCCTCAAGGCTACCATGCTGGGCCACAGGTGCACTTCTGGTTTTTGAGTGGGTAACTGGAGATAAGAGTCTCTTGGGGACTTTTCTGCCATGATCCTCAGATCTCAGCCTCCTGAGTAGCTAGGATTACAGGCATGTGCCACCAGCACCCGGCTGGGAAGACTCTTTGTAAAAGGTATTTTTTTAGTTAGCTAAGGAGAAATACCTTGTGGCCAGACCTCACTGGTAGTCATGTTTTTGAGAAAATTTTCTAAGGCATCAAGCCAAGAAGGAGCTCCCCAGAAAGGCTTTGAGCAAAGTTCTCTTCTTGATATACAATGGATGTTTGGTGTGACAAAGTTAACATATGTGTATGGCACCAACAAGCTCCTTGGTGGTCAGAAGGAATGGATTTGTCTCCCTACCTACCTGGCTAGCGGAACACAAGTGCCCATGCTGAGATTAGTGCACAGTGAGGATGAATATGTACCTGTGCCACATGGTCACGGGCATTCCCTGTGCCAAGACTATTTTACATTCTCCTGTGTCCACAGGTGAATGCAAATGTCCATTGGTTCACTCTACAAAGCCAGGATTATTCAAAGGAAATTAATATTTTCTCCTGGAAGAATATTATAATTCTACAAGTTGTGATCTTCAATGACATCTATCTCTGGGAAAATGATTGGCAGATACTTGTGGATAATGATCCACTGATGAACATGTGTGAGGTTTAAATTAATAAGCATAAAAATTTTTGAAAGGAGTTAGGAAAGACAATCTTCCCATTCAATATTCAAAAATTATTTTCTGCCTTTATCCAAACTTTCCATTATTTGTCCAGTTTTTAAAAACAAACACCATTGTTTATAGATCCAGATTTGATTTCACAAAGAATTCATTTCACAATTGAAGGCCAAAGTGCTTTCCATAATTTCATTATTAGTATTGCTACAGTCAAGAAGGGTTTTTCCATTGCACTCACAGCATAATGATTTTCTAAAAGTTTTTGAAACAATAGAACCTTTAAAACTGGTTCAGAAGAAAAGAGCCACAATATTTCCAAAGAAAGTGAAATACATTTTTAAAGAAGAAAAGTAGCTGGTTTTTCATCTTATCAATTATTCCTAATGATCAGCAACTCTTATAGTTACATGATCTTGTTTCTGAAGGAAATAAAAAAAAATAGATGAACCCAAGAACTACCCTACAAGAACTATTAAAGCCTTCAAGGTGAACTTTAATTAATTAATTTAAGTAAATTAATACAGTACAAGAAATCTATATGAAGAAATCCACAGTGCTCATCAAGAAGGTAACTACACAGGTAAAAATAAAAGACAAAATAGGCCTTTGCTTGCTTTAAAAGTCAACGGCACAGAGCTGTAATTTAAAATATGAAAAAATAAAATAGATATCATCAGGAACATAATGCACAAGGATGCGTTTTTATGAAAATAACCCGGTGAGGAAGAGAGTTGTATAGGAATAGAATTGTTACATGTTATTGGTATTAAATTGGTACCATTCCAACCTAGATGGGTACATTTTAGTGGTTCTCAAAGGAAATCACTCAGAATATCACTGAAAAAAATATACACATAATTTTAAAAAGAGACAAATTAATTATAGATACATTAGAAAATATTTATTTGGTGCAAAATGAACAGGAGGAAGAAGAGAGGGGAAAGGATTAACCCATAGAAGTAGAACATAGAAAAATATAAGTGTAAATCATTAGTGATTACATTAAACATGAATGGATTAAATACTGATTAAAATATAGAGATTAGAAGAATCAATTTTATGCAGCAATGTACTGCATATAAGAGACATATTTAAGATGTGAGAGACATAAGATACAACATTGTTGAAAGTAAAATAAATGAAAATAACACTCAAACAATAACCAAAAGGAAGGTGAACTGCCATACTGTCAGGAAAAGTATAGACTGATAGTACAGTGTAAGAAAATTGCCAGTAGAGACCCTCATCCCACCAAAGAAGCCAGGCACGGTGGTACATGCTGCAATTCCAGCTATGCAAGAAGCGTAGGTGGGAGGATCACAATCCAAGACTGGCTGAGAATAACCATGATATCACATCTGAAAACTCCAAAGCAAAAAGGGCTGCTTGCATGGCTCAACAGGTAGAGCATTTGCCCAAAAAGCAAGAGGCCCTGAGCTGAAACTCCAACAGAGAAAGTGAAGAAGGAAGAGGAGAAGGAGGACAAGCAAGAGGAAGAGGAGGAGGAAGAGGAGGAAACAGAGCAGTAGGAAGGAAGGAAATAAGACAGAAATGAATGACAAATTAAATATATAACATAAAACAGTAGAGAGAATTAACCAAATTGGCTCTCTTTAATAAAACTGAACAAGAAAGAAAAGCAAGAGGATTCAAATTACTAAAATAAAAAAGACATTATTATCAATCTTATAGACTGAAAAAGAATTATAAGGGAATCCTATGAACAATTATGCATGCCAACAAATTAGATAACCTATTTTAAATGATCAATTCCTGGAAAAGCCAGGTGCCAGTAGCTCACGCCTGTAATCCTAGCTACTCAGAAGGCTGAGATCTGAGGATCACGGTTCAAAAGCTAGCCCGGGCAGGAAAGTCCGTAAAACTCTTATCTCCAATAAACCACCAGAAAACCGGAAGTGGCCCTGTAACTCAAGTGGTAGAGCACTAACCTTGAGCTGAAGAGCTGAGGGATGGCACTCAGGCCCAGAGTTCAAGCCCCACGACCGACACAAAAAAAAAAAAAATCCTGGAAAAACAGAGAGTATAAAAATGACCTGAGAGAATATAAAATCGGAATAGATTTATAACAAGTAAAGCTACTGAGTTAATAACCACAAATGTTTCACCAAAAACTGTCATAAAATCCTACTGACCTCATTTTAACATAATTAACTCCTTCCAAGTCTTATCTCCAAAAAGCAGCCACCACATTCTGGGGGCTAATGGGGGGTTTGTACTTCAACCTATGAATATGAAATTAGAAAGATCCAATGCAACTCATAACAGTGAGTATCCATATATTGTGGCATTTCTATTCTTAAAGACAGATGATTTTCCTGTCATAACTGCTCTGCAGACAGGAATTACAAGGTGGTGCCCTTCAAGTTCAACGTTCAGCATTACCAAGAGCCACACAACTTGAGCAGAAAGAAATCGCTGCGCTTTCTGAGGAACATGACCAGGTTCTTGACAAACGCTCCCATCCCATTAACAGTGAAAGGGATTCTGATCTGTTTGGGGTGAGGTAAATGATGCAGTCCCGTGGCTTGAACTCAGGGACTAGGTGCTCTCCCTTGGCTTTGTTTGCTCAAGGATAGCATTCTACCACTTGAGCCACAGCTCCACTTAATGGCTTTCTGGTTGTTAACTGGAGGTAAGAGTCTCATGAACTTCTCTGCCAGCAAAGCTTTTAAGCCTTGATCCTCAGATCTCAGCCTCCTGAGATTTAGGATTGAGGGGCTGAGCCGCCATTGCCTGGTCCTGATGAGATTTTGAGTGTCCAAAATAAATACTAGCTAACAGTGCTGGTAATCTTCATCCTGTCACCCCAGAGACTTGACCCCTCCAGACTCAAGTATCTCAAGATCATGTTTCACGTTCATTCCTCCATGACTTAATGAGGACACCAGAGGCCACTGGACCCTGCTAGGCTCCCAGGGTGGATGAAGAGGGAAAATTATGTCTGGTTTCCATGATTACAGAGTGTGGTGATAGCACGATTTATAACCAACAGTGTGGATGTGGCTATTATTCAAGTGTTGACTTATGACTAAATGGAGGAAAAAAAATGTTCTCTGACTCTGTACCATAAGTATCATCTGAACAGGTGACTGATGTCACGACCCAGAACTCAAGAAGTATTTCAGTGAGGAGTGGCTGGAATGTGAAGACATGGATATGATGGTTAAAGAGGCAGAGATTCACTTACTACACCTATCACACAGTCTGTGCTTGGAGGCCATCTCTACTCTGTACCTTCTTGTATTCTGATAGAGCAAAGCCATCTTTTCTTACCACTGGAATTTCTGGCTCTTCTGGGCTTCCTTCCTGCACATATTTTATGGCTGAGAAGGCGTGCTGAAATACAAATCAAGATTTCTTGGCCAGGAAGCCAAAGTAAGTTTACTTCCTGGTATATATCAGCAGGCCACACGACCTGTTGTTTTGTTAAGAGAACTTTCTCTAGGTCTCCAATCTTTTCTGTCTCTGGGAATCCAGGTCCTGTTTTCTCTTCCCCAGATGCACTTTCGGTTGTTGCATTTTTAAAAATCAACTTCCAGATGTTGTAGTTTATCCATTTTATTTCCAGCACATTTTAGCCTTTCCTCAACATCTGCATAATCCCCTCCCATGCCGCCCTTCCTGCTCTCATCCATCCAAACCAGGCAAATTCCCGAAAGCCACTGCAATTCTACCGGATTTCATTGGTTCTTCTATGTCCCTGGAAAGGGTGCCCAATTCTGAAGGCAGAAAGGATGGTCGTCTGCAGGAGAAGCCCGTTCAGGATGAGATCCCAGCTGACAGCCAGATGCTGTCTGGCTGACTATGGTGTAAAGGCCCTGGAGGGAGGAGGCATGCTCACTGGGGCCCTAAGTCTAAACCACAGTTTGTTTTAGAACTTTTTTTTTAATCATCTTTGTGCAGTAAGCCAGAAACATTTTTTAAATTGTTGTTGAACAATATAAAATTGTAAAGCAATCTTGGCTTTCTGCACTACTTCATGCACTTGGCATTTGGGGGAAAAAGAGTTCTTCCACATGAATTAATTTTTGAGACAACTGAAACATGTCTGCAAATCCCAAAATGTTGCAAATAAAGTGTTAACCAGACGGGTGCTGGTGGTTCACACCTGTAATTCTCAGGAGGCTGAGATCTGAGGATCACAGTTCAAAGCCAGCCTGGGCAGGAAAGTCTGTGAGACTCTTATCTCCAATAAACCAGCAGAAAGCCAGAAATGGCGGTGTGGCTCAAGTGGTAGAGCATTTGCTTTGAGCTGAAGAGCTCAGGGACAGTGCCCAGGCCCACAGTTCAAGCCCCACGACTGACAAAAAAAAAGTGTTAACCATCTACACTTAAAATGTTTCTAGAATGTATATTTTAGAGTGTAGCTTATGATAGACTGTCTACCTAATGAATGAAGTCCAGTGTTCTCAACGATAACAACCATGTCCTAAGGTCTATAAGGTTGGTCCACTTTCGCACATACACATCAGAATTTTTCAACCTTGGCACCATGGGCCTTCTGGTTGAATAACTCAGCCTGGACTGAAGCAACTCTCTAGTAGGTGCCAGTAGCAGTAGGGAAAAGCTACCACGTTGAAGAAGGCATGTTTAACACAATACCCAACAAAAGACTTGTATAAAGAATATATTTCTAAAGAATAATTTTAAATTGAGCTTACGACCAGGTATGCTATTTAAAAAGAAAAGAAATACAAGCTAATAATAAATACATGAAATGTAATTGAAATCAGGGAAAGCAAATTGAAATCACCAAACAGTGGCACCAGGTGTCACAGGATAACTGGAGGGCTGAGCATGCTGGTATGAAGAATGATGCCAGGCCACTGAGCTGCTGGAGAAAGCACACACCTCTTCTAGAAACCCATTCAGCATCACTCATAAAACCATCTATGAGCTCTCACCTCATGACCCAGCAATTGCACTTCTGAGGCTATATACCCAGGCGAAATGACTAGATCCAGGAGAAATTAATATAACACATTTGTTTATAGAAGACATGAAGCAGAATGTCCATGCTAGCTTTACTCATAATAAGCAAGAACTATCTATTGAAAGGACCGTAGGCATGTAACACGGAATGTGTTCCTGTGCTGGCATGCCCTTACTGCAGTAAAAGAACAAAGACTGATCCATGACAGTGGGGTGCTGATAAACACTGAACACTGCTTCTCTGAGTGGTAGAATTCTAGGTTTTTGTGGTACAAATAGTCCTATCATGGCCAATTTGTAGTCATGAACACAAAGTCACAGACTAGAGTTGGAGAGAAACGTACACAACCACAAGCTATGAACGCCAGCTCTAGCATTCTACTCTACCGCTGTGATACCTGCCACACTGGCGAAATTAAATGAGCAAGTAAAATTATTTGATGATGGTTGAACTACTAAACATGAAGTTACCAGGGGGAACTAGTGTAGAGAAGGACCAAACAAACAAACTTAAGTGCTAAGAATGTTTTATATCTCAATTTACATGGTGATTACACAGAAATGTTATAGATTTATGCAAAAGTTTATCAAGCTATAAACTTACAATCAGTTATACTTTGGCTATTACTGTAAATATACTGTCCATGAATTTTAAAATTTAAAATAGGAAATGTAAGCATATGCATATGTTTTTACTTATTTTAAAACCTAACTAAACGGGGGGGGGGAATAAGGTAAATGCTCACAAGAATGGGAATAAGAGACCAGAATATACTTGAAGTTGAAAACTGGATGGGAAACAAATAACTGGTCTGAGAAAAGTATATCATAAAGCTATTAGAGAAAGCCAATACCAACCAACTTCACACAATAGACTCTCCAATTATTTCATAATCAGTGCAGACTAAGAAAGGTTTCTTGATGTTTGTAATAGGGAAAAAACAGGTCAAATATGAAAAATAAGCAATCAGAATGCCTTCCAAGTTTTCATAAGAAACACTAGATTCTACAGACAGCAGCCGAATATACATTCTCCTCAAGCTTATACAGAACATTTTCAAGAATAGAGCCTTTGTTAATTACAAACAAATACATATGATTTCAGAAGACTGAAATCATATGAAGTATCTTTCTTAAAAGACAGTGGTATGAAACTACATCAGTAACACGAGAAATTTCGGAAAATTCAAGGATGTGGAAATTAACAATCTCCTCTTAAATAACCAAGGCATCAAATAAGAAGTTTTAAGAAAAAATGTAAGAATATCTTGAATTAAAACCAGAAATACCACATACCAAAACATAAGGTACAGTCAATGCAATTCTAACAGGAAACTTTGTTGCAATATACACCCCTATCAAAAAAATAAGGAAGAGATTAATAATCTTCCTTCCAAGGAATAAAGGAAACAAGAATAAAGCACGCCCCATATCAGCAAAAGAAAAAAATTATTACTAAAGATCAGAGCAGATTTTGACTTATGGCTCGTGGTCAACTGGTGCCATAACTTTTGGGGCTATGGAAAGGCAAAACATCGTGGTGAGGAGTGTATAGTAGAGGCTGCTTACCTCTTGGTCACCCAACAAGCAGAGAGAGAAGGAGGAGGGAGAGAATGCATTTAAAGTATGCTACTAAAAATCTACCAGGCCCTGCCTCTTAAAGGATCCACTATCTCTCCACAGCATCACAGGTTGGTGACTAAACCTTCAACATATGGTCTCAGGAGACTGTTAAGATCCAAACCATGACAGATCCTCAACATTTTTCACTAGTAAAATGTAAATCAATATGGCTATGATTAAAGAGAATATGGTAAGTGTTGGAAAATTTTGAACACTCGCAGTCTACTGGTCGAAAGATAAAGTTGTGCAGCTGTTCTGAAAGACAGTCTAGCTATTCCTTAAAAGAGTAAATATACAACTATTACATGATCTACTATCTGCCCTTAGTTGAATATCTAAGGGGAATGGACACATAGGCTCATTGTAGCCCAAAGTGGAAACAACCCCATATTTATCAACTGATGAATGATAGACAAAATGTAGAAAAGTATTTGGTGGTAAAAACAATGATATATGCTTCAATATTGAAAGACAATGTTAAATAAGCCAGTCATAAAAATTAACATATGGCTGGGCACCGGTGGCTCATGCCTGTAATCCTCGCCAGTCAGGAGGCTGAGATTTGAGGATCATTGTTGAAAGCCAATCCAGGCAGGAAAGTCCATGAGACTCTCATATCCAATAAAATACTTAGAAAACTGAAAGTGGTGCTGTGGCTCAAGTGGTAGAGCACTAGCCTTGAGCTGAAGAGCTGAGGGACAGCACTCAGGCCCAGAGTTCAAGCCCTATGACTGACCAAAAAAAAAAAAAAATTAACATACGGCAAAACTACTATAATAGGAAAATCTATAGAAACATGATGTAGATTATTGACTGTCTAGGATAAGGGGTCTTGAAGTGAAATAGGGAGTCACTGCTAAAGGGATTCTTTCAGAGGTAAATACTGTAAAAATCAACTAATAGCTGGATGCCCGTGGCTCACACTAATAATCCTAGTTACTCAGAAGGCTACAATCTGAAGATCATGGTTCATGTTAACTTTAAGCAAAAAAGCCAAGGGAGAATGTGAGGCCCTGAGTTCTAATAAGAAATTAACTGTAGCAATGATTGGTCGATATGCCAGAAATGGTTTGGCAAGCTGAATGGTTAAATTGTGTGATACATGAATTATATCTTAATAAAGATGTCACTTATATTTTAAAAAGATCAGAACTGAAGTCGACTAGAGAAATAACAGAAGAAATCAACTAGACTACGTTGTTTTTAAAGCTTAACAGGATTGACTATTATTCACTATTGGCATGTTAAAAGGTTGCCAATCCATGTTCACAGTGATCAAGAAATAGAGATGATTTTATCATGGCTTTTGACAAGATCTGCTTTGTATCATTGGAAAATGGCTATGGCATGGAGAATTTATTAGCAGGAAAGAAGACTGGAATTGGACACTGCTCAGGAAATTGCTGCAATAACCCAGGTAGGAGAGGACGAGCCCATCAGCCTGAACAGCGGGAATCAAGAAGGAAATGTGGGGTGTGTGTGTGGAGTTGGCTGGTGCCAGGCATGAAGGAAAGACACAACTCAGGGGTTTCCCAGGGCTCTTCCTCGACAATGGGGTGCACAATGATATCAGTTACTGGAATCAGGAATCTGGAGGATGATAAAGCCAAGCCATGAGAATCTGTTCCATTTTGGGTGTGTTCAGCTTGAGATCTGTGCAGAACATTCAAGAAGTTACCAAATAAGCAACTGGAAGTGTTAGTCTCAGAGTTATGAAAAAGGCCTGAATTGAGGGAGGTGAGGAGGGAGAGCATCAGAGATGAGAGAGAGAGAGAAAGAGACAAAGACAGACAGACAGACAAACGGAGAAAGAGAGTGAGAGAGAGGTAGAGACACAGAGATATAGGCATCAATATATGTCTATGTATGTATGTAAATATGTGTATATATATATGCATATATATATACATATCTATATATTAGTGGACTGAGTGGAAGACTTTTTCTCAGTACAGCAAACGGGTATAAACAGTGGGACGGCCCAGAGGGTATTGCAGTTACCTACTTTTCTTCCTCAGAAATAAGTGAAGAATGGGTCAGGAGCAAGAGGAGAGCTAAGTGAGTGGACTGGAAGTGGGGAAAGGTTGGTATACACAATCCATCCCAAAGCAAAAGGTAATTTACAGAAGATGTGAGAAGACAGTAACACTGAAAAGAGATGGGAGAGAGTCCCAGGATGTTGTGTTTAACCCTAATTTCTGCAGTTCTAAGGAAGATCTGGTGTGAATGGGTTCAGCTCTATGCAGCAGTCCACAAACCCGAATCTCAGCTGTGATCCAGGTGAAAGCAGACATCCCACTTGAGCTGTATTTAATAACACGGGTGTTGCAAGGGAAGGGGAGTAGATCCGCATGGCAATGACCAGCATTACTTAAGGCTACACAGAATGTTCAGTACCCTGACAACCACCAAATCAGGAATTCCAGCCACGCCCTGAGAAGGCCAGGCTTCCTTTGGTGAGAAAGAAAATCTGGAGATCCCTAAGGTCAGTTACAGGCAGTAAAAACACAACCACCAGAACCCCTGCCATGGCCCCCACGCCTACTTTGGGCTCTGCCAAAACCCCAAGAAAGTGCCATGACTGCGAGCCAGCTCTCCCTTCCTACTAGTTCCTTGGAAAGCATCTCAGTGCTCTTCCCTGACAGCTCACCAAAAAAAAAAAAAAAAAAGGAGAGAAAAATATGCCTGCGAATGGGCCAAATGCAAAATAAAATAAAACAAAATGTTTAACTTTGGCATCTTTTAAAAGGTTCCACTTGCTTCCTCAACCCACGGAAGGTTGATTGTTGAAAAAACACCATAAAGAGGAGACAGCTCAGCTTTTTGAGAGTCTGCCCCGTAGCAAAAGCAACTAATTAAATGGATAAATAACAGTAACAGGTAATGTTTGAACTCCTCCTGTGGGCCAGAATGATAGTGAGAATTCTACATAGAACCCATAACATTTTGACATTCACTTTATGAAAGTCAATGTGATTTTTTTTCTTTTTCAAATGTATTTAGCAGTACCAGGGCTTGAACTCAGGAACTCTCGCACTTAAGCCACACCTCTAGCTCTTTTTTGCTTTTCTTATTTTTCAGATAAAGTCTCCCATGCTTTTCTTGCTTGGGGCTAATCTGTGTCTCCTTCATCGCTGAGATTATGGAGGCAAGGGCCAGGCCTGGCGCCTCTGTTGAGGAGAGGTCTTGCTATATTTTTGCCAAGACTGTCCTGGAACATTCATCCTCCACCTCTGTTTCCTGAGTAGCTGCATGTGCCTTCACTACCCGATTTTAGATGATTTGAGACCCAAGTTTCTTCTCACAAAGGTAAGAAGAAAAGCTTTCTGCCAGGAAGCCGGTCAAGATGGAGCTGAAAGAAAGATGTAAAAATAACCAGTCCAACAGTTTTCAGGGAATCGGGCAAATTGTTTGGAGAATGTGGGGAGACAAAAGCTGTTCTAGAGGAAGCAGTGCCAATCTGGTAAGTTTTTCAGGGATTCGGTAGGTGAAGGTGAGGGTCGAGGGGCAGAAGCATGCCTCATTTAACACTGGCCATTTATCACACACACACACACACACACACACTGGTGCCCTAAAGTATAAATTCCATGGGAAGACACATCCGTCTTTTGCATTTCCTATAGACATTAGCCCAGTCAGCACGAGGCCCATGCAAAGATCTCAGGGTTGAAAAGTCAACCATGAAGCTGGGCATGGTGGCACAGGCTGAAGTGCAGGATCTAGAGTTCACGGAGGACGATCGCGGCTGACATGTCTTCTAAGTAATGAGGGACCTCCCTGAAAACACCATTGTGAAAGTCATTTCTACTTCTGTGGAAAATATACCCTGACCATTTTTTTCTGTAAAATAGAATACATACATACACCTTGTTTTAAGATATAATTCTTGTGCTTAGGAATGAAACTTTATTCTTCTGTTTACCCTGGTTTGGGGTTCTTTGCGTGCTGAGAATTGAACTCAGAGCTCCATATATTTGCCAACCAAGTGCTCTACTCCTTGAGGCTCTCATCATCCCATTTTTGTGCTGGCTATTCTCAAGATGCCCAGGGTGAGCTGGACTGTGATCTGCCGGCTTGTGCCTCCCCATGTCACTGAGGATGACAAGCCATCGCGGTTCCCGTGTCTGGGATGTAGAATCACAGCCTGCTGTTGGTTGAGATGGAATCTCACAAAATTCATTCATTCATTTCTTTTACCTGGCTGGCCTCAAGCAACAATCCTCTGATCTCTGCCTCCCAAGGTGGCAGGATGCCAGACTTGAACCACCCCACACCAGCTCTGCCCTTTACTCCTTCACACTCATTACTTGGCATTAGCTTCACAAATGTGTCTGTTAACTACGTAAATGGTGGAAATCTTAACCCAGATGCATGTCCAGGGGCAGACAAAAGCTAGCCTGGTCTAAAACAAATTAGGTCATGATAATCAAGAATGTGCAAGTTTAGATGGACAATTATTTTGTCATTTCTTCCCAAACAGCAATCAAAAGAACATGTTACAGACACTAAAACACATGAAATGGTAAGTGTTTTCTTTGGAAAGTGGAGACCACTCTTCATGTACTTCATGGATCTAAGTCACTGTCCATCTCATAACAGGAAGAAAGGTGGGGGCATGGAAAGTGAGTGGGAAGCTGAGACGTGTACCACTGCAGAAGACAGGCCTCTGATCAGAGTCTAAGACCAGCCACATACAAGCTTCCAACCAGCTGTAAGGTCCCAGGAACACAGGAAGAAGAGATCCCATTAGGGGAGCTAACATTCAAGAGAATGTTTTTTAAAATCTTTCTGTTCCTTTTATAAAGGTAGGCTTTGAAAAACTTCATTTTGTGAGGTACACTCCGTGGGGATCTGGAAAACTGCTCTTAGCATTTTAACATAAATTAAAAATAATTTAAGCAGACTTCTGTTCAGCGCTGGCCAACTGCACATTTATTTATTTTTTTTCTGGTCAAGGAGGCTTTGGTTTTACAAATGAAGGCATTAGAGCTTGCGTGTATCAGGGGGAAGAAAAAAGAAGAACGAGTGTGGATGTTGGATTGAGTTGGTTTGATGGCCGCAGCTCCATTTATCTGGGCAGGGAACTGCCTGCTCACTCTCCTTCCCACGGCCCCCAACAAGGTAGTCTTTACGACCTTCACTGCAAACGTAGGTGGCTGTGCAGTGATCTCCAGTTGCTGCAGGTGTTTCTTAAAAGCTCATTAGCCTTCCCCAGAGTTATGAAAATAAAGCAGCTCCAGGCCTAATGCGAGCTCAGAGGGGAAGGTGATCAGTGGGAGGGGCAGGGCTGGGAGGGAGCTTGTTTCCACTGCACCTGTACTGGGAGGAGGGGCGGTACGTTGTGACCTCCAAGAAGCCTAGAAGGTCAGCTCCACTTTGAAGGAGCCACTGATGGAGTGAGGGATGGGAGGCCCCGGCAGTGCCGGGTAAAACATTACTTGCTAATTCTAAACATGTGTAGCTTGTGCATTGGTGAGTTGAGATTGGCAAAGGGTGAAACAAAATCTTGCTGGGCTGCTTTCCTCAGTGACAGCTATATTGACTTTTCCACTCCCTTTGGAAGTGGGAAATCATTAGTGTGTCCATGTGGAACCCCCATTTTCCTAATTCTGAAATGACAGAGGGTAGCTGTCTCTCGTTTCTGAATGTAACACTTGACATCCATGTTTTCAGAAAGAGCAGCTCATCCTCTGTGGGCCTGCAAAAAGATCAGCCTCACTCGGGCCCGAAGTGGGGACAACATTTATAGATCCACAGTGTGGTGGAGCCAAAGACCACAGACGGCTGCACCTCTTCCTTTCCTTCTTGGCTTCCTCCCTTTCCCAAAGCACAACTGGCATCTGAGTAGAAAATGGCACAAGTGACTCTACTCCACCCATTCTCTTCCATTAATAGAACATGGCAGAAGAAATGCTCCGTGACAGTCAAGTCAACAGCTAACTCAATTCAAGTTAGCCCATCTGGAGTGCAAATTGATAGGGAGTCTATCCTGTCCCAAGGAGGAAGGGAAGATGAGAAGGAATATCATCATGTCTTGAAACCTGAGACTAACTTGCACCAGGAAGCTGCATCACAAGCAATGGCTGGATGCAGTGGCATGTGCCCGTCATCCCAGCTACGGGGGAAGTATATCGCTGGGCACAGTGGCGCATGCGCACCGTTCCCAATGACACAGACCCACAGGCAAGAGGATCACAGCTCGGGGTGCATAAAGTAAGAATCTACCTCAAAAATAGCCAATGCAAAAAGGAGCTGGAGGCATGGTAGAGCACATGCCTAACAATCTTGAGGCCTCGAGTTCAAACTCCAGTAGAGGAAGGGAGGGAAGAAGGAAGGAAGGAAGGAAGGAAGGAAGGAAGGAAGGAAGGAAGGAAGGAAGGAAG
>NW_012267335.1:2777859-2871708 GCF_000151885.1 Dipodomys ordii | reverse complement strand
TGGTAAGAAATGTACGCATTATCCTGCCCATGCAATTGTAACCCCTCTGTACAGTATGTTCACAAATAAAATAAAATAAAATTAAAAAAAATAAACACACAGAGCAGAGGGAGGTGATTCACACCTGTTATCCCAGATCTTGGGAGGCTCACAGGGGAGGATTTTAAGTTCAAGGCTAGACTGGGCTACAGAGCAAGACTGTGTCAAAGGGAGGGAAGGAGGGTGGAAGGGAGTTAGTATGGGATGGGAGGGGAGGGGTATGCCACGAGAGGAGGGGAAGAGAGAGAAAGGAGAGGGAGGAAATGGGAGATGAGGGGAGAGCCAGAGAAATATGAAGGGAAATGGGAAGGAATGGATGGAAGGGGAGGGAAGAAAAGGGGAGGGGAGAGAAGAGAAACGTTCAAAAAGACCCCTTCCTATCGCAAGCTGAGCACATTGGCAGCTTGCCCCTTATTCTAAGCTCTATGGAAGATTGCAATTAGGAGGATTGCAGTTCTAGGCCAATCCAGGCAAAAAGTCTGCAAGACTCCATCATCTCCACGGAAGGATGCAAGATGCAGAGGCACACATACCTCATCCCAGCCTAAAACAGGCGCCTACCTTGGCAGGATGTAAGACTCTATCCTAAAATACATTACCACACACAAAAAAACAACAAGGCTAGAATCCAGACTTAGTGGTAGAATACCTGCCCACAAGTGTGAGGCCCTTAGTTCAAACCCAAGTATTACCAAAAAAAAAAAGAAGAGGAGGGGGAGGAAGAGGAAGAAGAAGAGGAGGAAGAAGAGGAGGAGGAGGAAGAAATGAAATTCTGACATAGGACAGCATGGAAGAATCTGAAAGACATTATAATAACTGAAATACGCTGTTCACAAAGTAATAAATACATTATCATTTATTCAATTTTGATGATCTATCCTGTTTGAAAGGAAATATTGAAAGTTAGTATACGATTGTTTTTTAGATAATCTGATGCACTCATTTTGTTTTCATAACCAAACATTGATGAATCAGAACCATAGTCACTATTTTCATCATCAGGATCACTATCAAACTATCTAGGAAATAAAGTGTACATTTTGCTTAAGATCATTTGTCATTGTTTTGTGCACTTAGCCCAAGAGCTGTCTGTGGGAACCCAGAAAGAACTTTGAGCTCATAATTGCTCGACTTCGCCCATACTTGGTATAATTAGCCCGTATTTGACAGACTTTGCCAGATTTACCTAAACTCAGCTTTCCCTTCCTTGACTCCACACAGTCTCTCCCCAGCCCACCCACCTCCACTTCCCATGCCACAAAAGACTGAAAGAGAGAGTCAGAAAAACCACCCAGGACAAGAAAAAAGGAGAATCGGTTCCATGTTCACAAGCCAGGAAAAGAAAACCCAGTGGGTTCCAGCTCTCTCCAGTTTCACCTTAAAGGCAAAGGTGGAGGGGGCTGGGGAGGCCTGTGAGGAGCTGGTCCCAGCCAGATTCCCAGCCTCGCCACACGGGAGGCAACCAGCATCAAAGAGAAAGAACACCACCAGAAAAGTTCTTCTTTGTTCTTATTCAGCCCAGTCCATCAGGAAACCGTTGATAATGTGAAATGTTATTACTGCAAATGTTGGCCCTGGCAAGTGTACTCTAGGGTCTGACTATCAGTGACTGTTCACAAAATAAAATCATTTTTAAAGCCTGTAAGGAAAGCCAAGTACAAACCACAAATCAGAAAACCACCAAGGCAGGCAGGCCCGGCTGCCAGGGTCTAATGTGATCTAATGGGAGGGCAAGAAGATGTGAGAGTTTGCCTTTACGATGCTCCATGTAACGTTTGGCAATGCAGTGGGGTTGGGTCCGCCTTCTCCATCCCTGAGCAAACATTTGAAGTCATGTTTCGCACTCCCTTCAGCTTTAATTTTGTCCACCAACTCCTTTTAAGTATGTCATCTGTTTTGGATGGTAATAGATTTGCTTAATATCAATCCAGACAAGATGGAGATAGGCAGATGGGGAAGGGGCCAGGAAAATAGGATGAAGCTGTTTAGTGGCAGCCAATCAGCTGGACTGGAGCACTCTTCACAAGGGGGAGGGGGATCCTCTGGGTGGGGGAGGACAGAACCCAGGGCTCACTGAAGCAACATTCCTTACAAGCAGAAAGTCAGCCCAAGGAGTCAGATCTCACAGCAAATAGGACTGGGACTCAGGTAAAGTTCTCTTTTCCATCATTCACTTGTAAAAAAGAACAAGAAGAAGAACAAGGAAGGGAGAGAAGAAAAGAAAGAAGGAAAAGATAAGAGGGAATGGAAAGAAAGGGGGAAGGGAAGAAAAGGGAGAGAGAAGAAGGGAAGGAAAGGGAGGGAAAAGAAAGGTAGGGAAAGGAAATGGAAAAGGGAAGGGGAAATACCATAAGAACTCTGTACATGGCAAATTAACAACCAAGAACCTTATGGTCAATCAGAAAAATTTAAGGACATATAAATAATTGAAAATAAATGAACATTATATTTCATGGAACTTTTATTTCTGATGTCAATAGAATGGACTGATAATCCAATCTCTTTTCCTCTGTTAACAGAATAATATGTTCCTAACAATGTCAAACTCTTACAAAGTTGACCCAAGGAAGAAATATAAACTCCACTGAGTTGAGTATCCTAAAACAATAATTTGCTAAGTGAAGTGTCATACATCTCAGGGTCTAGGAAGATATGGTTAGAACTTTTAGTTCTATTGACTTGTGAGCTAAAAGGAGCACACTAAGTACGCTCGTTTTGGGTGGATGTGGACTTTAAGTCTAGACAAAGGCTGAAAGCCACTGATGCCTAGGGCATTGGTGCTGATAGGGTCAGTACCAGCTCAGGTAGGAGGTGATGCTGTAAGAAATGACAAGGCATGCAATCATCCACACCACAGAACCTCAATTTTGTTTAGGTAACAGATCAGCAGGACAAGTAAGTCACTCATGTTAATGAGGTTCTTCCCATTTTTCTTTCTGGCCAGTGTTTGCATCATACAGAAGTATCCTTAGAAGTTTGTTGTATGGGTCCAAACTCACAGTGGCATAGACGATTTAAGCTCAACTTCCATTGATTGAAATTGAGTCTCATAGCTGTACCTGACCACCAGGAAAGCCCAGAAATATAACCTGGTTATGGGCTGGAAAAGAGGAAAACAAGCTCAGGTGAAGAGCCACCATCTTTACCACAGTGTCCCATCCTCAGTAGATTATAGTGAGTTGAATTCCGTCCAACAGATACAACATTACAATACACAGTTAAGGGATGTAAGATAAAAGATATCTTACAAATAAAAGATAAACAATATGAGATCAACGTATCTGTTAAGGGCCTCCTCGGAGCAGTAAGAGTGTGCTCCTCCACCCTGAGTCCTGTGTCATACGGAAAACCTAGTTAAACCTCCAAAATACAAACATTTTCCTTTTCAATTGATTGAGCTC
Organism: Dipodomys ordii; assembly: GCF_000151885.1. Classification (NCBI taxonomy): domain Eukaryota; kingdom Metazoa; phylum Chordata; class Mammalia; order Rodentia; family Heteromyidae; genus Dipodomys; species Dipodomys ordii. Next base: position 2,868,268 of record NW_012267335.1, on the reverse strand, counting down.
TTCCGTTTTCCCTACCATTCTTCACTAGAGAGGGACTTGAGGTTATACAATGGGATGATGGGAACAAAAAGAAAGGAAATAACAAAAACAGTCAAAGAAGAGAGATTTCCATCCCCAAAGAGAAAAAATGCTATCTCATAATTAGAATCCCACCAAGTTCCATTGCTTGTGTCAATAAGCTCTTGTAACAACGAGGAAATATAAAAGAATTGTATCATCAAGGACGTGTGATCACGCTGAAACACCAGAGCCACCTGTCTGTCTACCTGCAATGCCAGAGTGGTCTGGGTTTTCATTTCACCTTGTTCCTGGTGACTGAAGAAAGCAAAGAATGAGCTCAAATTAGAAATAACATGTGGCAAGTCTGATCCACAGAAAGGATAAATAATAAGATGTGCAGTCTGTTTTCTCCTATTTTCAGTGGTTCACATAACCAAAGATGACAAAAATAAAGTTGTATAAATTTTATGTGGTCCTATGACCTTTCACCTTTTTCAATGAGGCTAAAGATGTCAATAATCTGATAAAATGGAGTCTCATTCAGAATTTACAGGGAAAGAGAAGTGGCGTGTGTGTGTGTATGTGTGTGTGTGTGTGAGAGAGAGAGAGAGAGCAGAGGGAGAGAGAGAGAGAGAGAGAGACAGAGACAGAAACAGAGAGAGACAGGGAGACAGACAGAGACAGAGAGACAAAGGAGAAAGGGAAGGAAGGGAAGGAAAGAAAGGAAGGAAGGAAGGAAGGAAGGAAGGAAGGAAGGAAGGAAGGAAGGAAGGAAGGAAGGAAGGAAGGAAGGAAGGGAGAGAGAATGAGAAAGAGAAAAAAGAGAGAACTTTTGATGATTAAAAAATAGCATAATGAATAAGATACAAAATTTAGGTCAATTTCAAAAAAAATCAAGAATGAAGAATGCCAACTATACCGCAAAAAGGGAGGAACACTTTGTGATTTCTTTTTTAAAATAAGAGAAGGGACAGAAAGACAAAGATAGGGAATAGATTTTAATGAGCTTCCCTGTTCACCTTGATTAAATCAGAATCTTGCAGAAAGTAACCTAGAGCAACTTCAGAAATGTGAAGTTCAAGTTCAACTAATGAAGGAACAAAGAGTTTAATTTTAGCTGAATGGTCCTCCCATTTCTGTGTCAGTTTCGCACTCTATTAGATCCTGGGGAACAAAGGGCTCAGACCCTCCCACTGGGAATCTTTCACTGGAGCCCTCGGTACCATTGTTGATTTTATCCTAAAGGGCTTGGGAACACATTTTACAAACATGAAAATAGAGAACAAATAAGTGTGAGAAACATCCCATGAAAGAAGAGCAAGGGGAATAGCTCACACGCTGTCAAAGCCCCACTGCACTGCTTTTAAAATGATGTAGGTAGATGCATTTCTGGTTGGTGAGTTTGGTCAGATAAAGGCTTGAAAATGATACTCATTTGTCCCCTCCCTTACGTGTGACAAATAATCACAGTTTCTGAGGGAAGACTGCCCAGCTGCTTTACCAACCACTAGGCTCATCCTCTGAGACCACCAAATATATTACTTTCAGCCCAGGACTCAAAGATACTTTCTTTGGACAAACCAACATTGGATTCCTCCACGGAAACTCTCCTTCTTAGGGTTACCCACACTGCAAGTGAAACCCTTGAATTCCTTGACACCTGCAAGCCATTTCTCCTCGTCTCACTGGACTTGGCATGCCAGGGGATTCGGCATAGTTAAGCCTGGAATCAGAACCAGATCCCCAGGGATCTACCTGCCAACTGAATGATACTTCAGAGTGTCTTCAAAGTTGTCACGTTCCTTTTAAATAAAAATGAGAGGACAAATCACAGGATAACACAACGATGAATTCTACACATGACAAAAATATAAAAGAGAACACGATTTTTCCACCTTCCCATACGTGCAAAACACATTTTGTCCTGAAATAAACAACCTGAAAATAAATGTATTATATTCACAAATGGCATGTGAATGGAACAGTTGCTTACGAGACTTGGAAAGAAGAGAAATTCCATCCCTTGGCAGAGGGCTGCCAAAAATGGATATTAAAAACCCCAACTCTTTTTCAGTTCAAGTCAAGAAATAAAATTAATCTTCTACAAATCCTACCCCTAAGTCAAAAGATGAAAATCATTCAACATTTGTATACAGATCTTTTCCAACTAACCCTATGAATAATTCAGCCTAAGAAAGTCACTAATATCTAGCCTGAATTCACTAATATGCAACAGAGAATTTTTCCTGGAATCTCGGGGGAGTTCCAAGATTGATTTTCTCAAGACAAATAATGGTTATGACAGACTCAAATGCCACCATTGAATATAAAGATGACAGCAGACTTACAATCTATTTACTCATCCAACATTCAATAACTATGAACCTGTGAGAAAAGATACACCCACACAAACCTGTTTATCCAGCCAGGTATTCAGTATTTATTGGTTGGGGGCCTACTATGTATACAGCACCATACTGGGAGTTGAGGTATGAGCCAGACCAACAAGATCTCTTCTCCCACAGAACATAAGGGTCCCCCTTTCTAACACCAGGCTTGCCAACAAGTGACAGCTCAGGTCAAAAATGGTACCATTATCACTAGTGTGAGCATGACACGGCACACAGCTGTAATTCTCTCAAGGCCAAACCATGGATAAGGTTGCAAAAGAAAAAAAAATGCTCCTATCACTTTTCTTAGTAATACATAATCATGTGAAGTGCATGTGAGTTGTTTTTGGTTGTTCCAGCTTTGTTATTGTTTTCTTCTGTCTTCTCTCCTTGCAATCATGCTATGAGTGGGTTGGAGTAGGTTTAATAACACAAAACCCAGGACTCTAACTCTCATTTAGAACCTTTTGCACAAAGCTGATCCAGGTTCAGCAGCATTATCAAAAAAGGCCTGTGATGCCTACATCATCAATTCTACCTGTACTTCCTGCAGAACATGTATTACTCTCACCTAAATGGCAGCCAGGACTTAGACGGAGAACATATCCCAATACGCAGCTGCATATATTGAATAACTAATGGATTAGGTATTTGAGAAATTGCAAACAGACTGGCAAATGAAGATGGGCTGGGGCTTTGTGAACATGTAATTCACTTCCAATAAAACCTTGCACATCTGTAGACAGATGGGAGGCATTGTTCCAGCAACCTCTGACACCCTAGTTGTCACCCCTGGGCCAAGGTTGAGTATAAAGGCCCCAGTGAGTTTTCCTTCTCTGTCAGTATTTGGAGGAATTGTTTTTAGTCTCTCTAAGATGAGCTATTAAAATGGACAGCCTTTGACCCACACCCATGAAAACGACGAGCAAAATACCTCAAATCTTTGACCTAAGACATAAGGCCTCGCTGTTTGTATTTGTTTGTTTTATGAAAACATAATATTTCCATGAACACATCTCATTTTTTTCCAAAAGGTTCTGTCTCTGACAAACACACTAGCCGGTGATGGCTGAGGTGGGCTTTTCAATGTCACGCTGGGGACTCATTTCAGAACGGGTCAACCAGCTACATAAACCACAAAACAAGATGAGAGATAGGGCTGGAATTTTTTTTTATGGATGCATTTCACCAGACTGTGAATAATATGAAAGTAATACTTTGAAATTCCCATTTGAAAGAGATTGAAGATGTATGCGTGGGTGTGGGTGTGTATAAATTTTATTGGATTCTGGAATAACATTAGAATTTCCTCTTTCCGTCTATTGAGCATTCTTCAACTTGATAGTCTGGGATTTCTTCTCTGGATGGAAATTCTATCACCTGGGATTCCCAATACTTAAAGTAGATGAGTCTGGGAGGCCAGGGAAAGGGCGGGGGGAGGAAAGATGTCAGCAGTTTCTGAGTGAAAAGTCATTGGAGAGAAATTGGGGACGTCCATCTTTTTTTTTTTTTTGGTTGGTCCTGGGGCTTGAACTCTGGACCTGGGCACTATCCCTCAGCTCTTCAGCTCAAGACTAGAGTTCTACCACTTGAGCTATATAACACCACTTCCTGTTTTCTGGTGGTTTATTGGAGATAAGAGTCTCACAATCTTTCCCGTCTGGGCTGGCTTTGAACCGAAATCCTCCGATCTCAGCCTCCTAAGTAGCTAGGATGACAGGCATGAGTCCCTGGCCGGCGCCCGGCTGGGAGGTCCATCTGAAGAGATGGAATGTGTATTTACATAAGCTATGGATCCAGCTATACCTGGGCTCAGCCCACTCATATGTTTCTCATATGACCTGGAGTATATTCTTCATTGGCTTTATTACTCAATTTTCTCATCTATAGAAATGAAAACAGTACCTACCTCCTAAAATTGTTCCAAGATTTAAATGAGTGATGTAAGTATAAAGCACATAGAACAGTGTCCAACAAGAGTATACAATAAACGTTAGTAAATGCTACTTAATCTTGCGTTTCAGACACAAGTACAAAAAGTATCAATTAGCAACTTTATTGTTTGACTACTGGTATCCAGAAGTTCTAGCAGAAATGCCAGAAGAAATCTAAGGTCTCAGAAGTTGCAAGTGACTTTAAAATACTTCATTAGATGCTAGAGCAAGGCATTCATTACACCTGGTTAGCCCTCTTAGTATGCACTGGCTCATCAGTGCCAGAGAGCTGCTACAGCAAAGGCTATCACTGAAGAAGAGTGTGTCAACTAAGCCCATACAGAATCCAGAGAACAAGAGATACAAATTGGAGCCTGGCTATCAGATGTTAGGCTATCAGATGTTACAGAGCTGAAAGATTATTTTCCCTAGATTTCACATCTAAGGCTTTTATATATGGGAAGTATGACTTTGCATTTTGTTATATACAATTTTATTATAAGACTTTTCTTAAGGGTCAGGACCTGATGGCACCTGCCTGTAATCCCAGCTTACATGGGAAGTATAGATAGGAAAATCACGGGCCAAGGCCAGCTCTAGGCAAAAAAGCAGTAGACCCTACCCCAAAAAGAATTAAAAGCAAAAAGAGCTAGAGGTATGGCTTGAGAGAATACTGCCTAACAAGCATAGGCTCTGAGTGTAAACCATTGTAAATAAATAGCCTTTTTCAATATGCCAGTTCCTAGAGAATATCATAAAAGGCACTGGTATAGTAGCCAGCATGGCTATTATGGTGAACAACTGCAGAAAGTGCTCCTGGAATGAACACCCTAGCCTTGAACTCAGACACCAGATTCTCCAGTATTTTTATCACTGAAGTACACTGGCCTGAATCTGGTGTTTATTATTCCTAGCAGATCTATGCAGTTTCCCTATTTACCTATGTATATAGATTTCCCATGCCTCATTTTTGTATAAATCTTTCTGCAACTTGCCTCTTATAAACTCAATCTTATGCTTCTCTGACATATTCTGTTGACATGTATAGCTCTAATTCATTCATTTTTAACTGCTCAATAGTATTTCATTATATAAACAAACCAAGTTATTCATCCCACTCTGGATAAATAGAAGGTTTTTTTCTTCCTGAATTATTTTTGTTTGGGAAGTACTTATCAAATGGAAGTGTCAGCCAGCTAGCTGTCTGCTGCGTACACACTACATGGCGACCGGACATAAAAAGACTGTGGGGGTGATTCAGTAACGCCAACTGTATCAGAGCGTTTAGAAAACGGCAAGCTCCCCATTTTTACTTCTTAGCAGAGTGCACAATCGGAAGACTAACCACCCCTCTAACCATCTCAGTCTTTGAAATTGCCTAGGAACTTCCCACATGGTTTGCTGAAGTACCAACTGCTACAGTCCCCAACCCTCTGAGTCACTGACTCATTAGCTCTGGGGTGGAGCCTGAGGGTCTACATTTGCAACCAGTTTCAAGGTGATGAGAGTTCTGCTGGCTCAGGGACCATGCTCTGAGAAGCTCTGCTCTGAATGGATGCTTCATGGACACATATATGACATGTATGTGTCTAATATATATATATATATGAATAATAGGACTAATTTTTAATATATCCTTATAAATATATGTAGCATAACCACCCTCGTGGAAATAGACCCGAAAGGCATTTTCACACGTGTAATCTTTCCCCATCTGTCAGGGTTACTTCGTGAGGAATGCGACCTCGTCTAGTTCAGCAGGAAGGCACTTATTAGAAGTCATCTTGTGGCTTTAGAATTGAGAGGATTGAAAATTCTAGGTTATGCTTTTAGGAACAATTCTCCAAAACCACAGGGCTGGGCCAATCAAGGGCTACTGCCTGCCTATCTGATAGCTAGAAAGCTGCTGGATCCGGAGCCAGAGTGAAAGAGATTTATTCATCCTACGTAACTGAAAGTTTGGTCACCTTGCCCTCCATCTCGCCATTTCCCAGTGCTCCTCATAACCACCTTTCCATTCTGTTTCTACACATTTGACTGTTTTAAGATTCAACATATATGTGAGGTCACTAATTTTCTTTCTCGGTCTTTCTTTCTTCACTTAGCATAATGCCCTCTAGGTTCATCTGCATTCTGTGTGTGTGTGTGTGTGTGTGTGTGTCTGCATCTGTGTGTGCATCACACTTTCTTTTTTTTTTTTTTTTTGGGTCCGGTCGTGGGGCCTGAACTCTGGGCCTGGGCACTGTCCCTCAGCTCTTCAGCTCAAGGCTAGCGCTCTACCACTTGAGCCACAGCGCCACTTCCGGCTTTTTTTCTGTTTGCTTATGTGGTGCTGAAGAATCGAACCCAGGGTCTTGAGCATGCAAGGCAAGCGCTCTACCACTGAGCCACCTTCCCAGCCCGGATCACACTTTCTTTATCTGTGCAAGACACCATCTCAATCATGGCTGTGCACGGTGGCCCGTGACTGTCACTCCAGCTACAGAAGAAACACGATGACTGGATGGTGTGGTGCACACCTGTCATCTCAGCAAATACTTTGGACATTTGAATAGGAGGATCACAATCCAGGCCAGACATAAAGAAAAGGGCTGATGGAGTGACTAAAATGACAAAGAACTAGTCCAACAAGTTCCTGAGTTCAATTTCTGCTAAAGGGGAGAAAATATGACAAAGAGAGCCAATAAAAAAAATGAGTAAGATTCCTACTAAAACTTGGTTGTCTTTGTTTGCCTGTTTATATTCATAGGTGCCAGGAAACGAATCTTACCTCCTAGGAATAGTGATTTCCACTGCATCTCCACAGGCCACAGCTACCTGTGACGCTGCCTTCCATCTGCTCCTGACAAAACACTGAAAAGAAAGAGGATGCGAAGGAAAAATGGTGCATGACTTGCTTTTCTTCTCAATTGCTTTGTTTAATTCATCCAATCATTTATAAATTTACACTGTTCCATGTGGAATCAAAGAAAAACAAATGACTGGGCACCAGTGGCTCATGCTTAGAATCCTAGCTTCTCAGGAGGTTGAGATCTGAGGATTGCAGTTCAAAGCCAGCCCAGGCATGAAAGTCCATGAGACTCTTATCTCCAATTAACCACCAGAAAACCAGAAGTGGCACTGTGGCTCAAGTAGTAAAGTTCTCCTTCAGCTGAAGAGCTCAGGGACAGTGTCCGGGCCTAGAGTTCAAGCCCCATGACCGACAAAAAAAAAAAAAAAGAAAAAAGAAAATAAAAGAACCTTATCAACTCTGATCACTTTTCATTCCTAAAACTCTCAGGCCTGGGGACCACTACGTGGTGGTGGCAAGGCAGGGTCATAGAGCATACCGCCTGCTGCTCACCTGTCATTAGCAACCTGGGCCAACTCCTAGACTAGTGTGAAGAGAGCAGAACATCTTTGCTCCAGGAGTCAAAGTTCTCCAAATAGAACAGTCTGCCTTACAGAACAATAACCAAATGGCCAGTTGCTGTCCACTAGCCTTTTCCTAGACTTTCCTGATGTTTGGGGCAGAGACTCAACCCTCATTTTTGAACAGGCAGCTGCAAGCTTTTGTGTGTTTTTGTGCCAAATACAAAACATACCCCCTCTAAATAGGCAAATTAGAGAGGTACCCCACTAACCAAAGAGAAACTTCCAGACATGGGTGAATTAGTGAAAGGTACCCCTGTACTCTCCTAAAAGGGAGAGCACAATGCTTACAGAAATTCACTTTATGGCAAGAAAAAAAAATGCACTCATTCACTCGTAGCAAATTTAGCCCTCAGCCAGAGTTTTGTCTTGGTGAGTGTGGTATGGCTTTGAATACAGTCCTCGCCCCCCCCAAGACTTTGCACAAAAACACAATTATGAGTGACAGCCCTGCATTTGACATTAAGCATGGATGCAAAAACATCATGTGAAATGTGTCCAAATGCGTATTTCCCCCAATAAATTTGATTCTCTGCTTCTGCAGGCCAGCATCCACCGTTTAATTAAACTCCACGCTGACGTGAGCCAACCACTTATATCCATTCTCTATTGAGAAAGGAGCCGGAGGTAACGTAGTGGTCGGAGCACAATAAGACCTTTCTCTTCCCTGTAAGCAATCTGTCAGGTGTCACGCCTGCCAGGGCACTTCCAGACTTCCTTCATGCAGACTGCAGCTGACGGGCTGGAGCTTGAGGGGCTCCTTTGCGCTCTTTCCCTCTATCCTGTCCCTCTCCCCTTGGCGTTCTCCCTCTTTGTTCCTCTCCTCCTTTCCTCTTCTCCAGTTTTGCATTTTCTTCTCCTTTCTTATTTAATCCCCTACATTCAGATTGTTATCTTCTCTGGAAAACTGCCAATAGCACTGGAAAAGGTTTGCAGCATTCTTCTCCAGACACCTGCTTCACCTGTTGCCACATGTGGGCCGCGTGTCCCCCAGGCTCTCAGGAGCAGTCTGTGTGTGTGCTGTCATAAAGAAGCAGTTCTATTTACTTTTGGGAAAAGCCAGTGCCCAAAGCATTACAACAATCTTAACTGTGATGTGGGAGCTAGCTTTTCATGTCTGTACGTTTCCATTCTGTGTGTGTGTGTGTGTATGTTCAATGATGATTTGATGTTCGAAAGGCCCCTAGTCACAGTAGAAGCAGCCATGAATTATGGAGAACTACCTCATCAGAAGTCGTACAAAGTGCATGAAATGGAAACTGAAAATAAAGCGTTGTTTTAAATGTTGCTTGGCTCCAAGACGTTTCAGTATAATGTGAAAGTTTACCGTTTACATAACATTTTTTAAATTGTTTAAAAGGAAACCCATGAATTCACTTAACAAAAAATCAATGTGGTTCCCCTTTACAATGTAATCAAACTAAGTTTATATGTCTTTAAATAAAATAGTTCATAAGTTTTCAATGCATCAAGATCCTCCTAAGGTTTTATTCTTTGCCATTTGATTTTGGTGTGAAGATAGCCACAGGATGTTTTTACTTTAAGCAATGAGAACTCAAACCATACTAACAACAACAAAATAATGAAAGAGAAATTATGGTAAGCCAGGCAAGAAGGTTGACATTCATAATTCCAGCACTCTGGAGAATGAGACAGGAAGATTATGAGTTCAAGGCCAGTCTAGACCACATAGTGAAACCCTGTCTCTTACTGCAGGCAATAATAGACAATAAACAAAGAGAGCTGTAGGATTGGAAAAGCCGGTCCAATGGAGGTATCCGTGCTGTCCTTCTTGTTGGCTTTCGTTTCAAGCTGGTTCTAGAACTCATGCCCTAGTAAAATACAGAAATGAGCTTCCTCTTCTATGTCTCTCCCTTGAGACCCTAGGAAGTCCCCTGAAAGCTTCCACATCTCATTCCCAAGCCTCCTCCGCCAAGGGGACTGGGGTTACCTGTGCCAAACAAGCCCCACTGCTGGAGCTGGGCAGGCGCGATCACCCTGTTCCCAGGCTCCTCTGTATGAGGCCAGTGCTGCCGCAAAACAGGTTTGTGGTCGACAAAAGAGACAGTGGATGGCAGAGCGCCACAGCCACAAGTGATTTTAGAAATCTCAGTAAAAATGTCACCAAATTACTACTGAGTGAAAAGCTCACCTTTCTCAAGAAATTAACTGATTTCTTCATAATTTTTAAAAAACGTAAGTTCCTATGCATTCTCAAGGATGCACTGATTTGGATACTATTATATTATTTTTTATTTTATTAAATAACAATCATTAATTATTAAATAATATTTATTACATTGATATTTATTAAAATCAAAACAAATTCCTCATGGATTTTTGAGAGGTGTTCTTTCAATTGCTGTACACGCATATTGGAAGGAAGCTCAGTGGATCTATGATTAGTATGAAGACTTACTGAAAGGCTTCTCAAAAGGTAAGGGAGACATTCCCAGCTTAGTGTTATCTGTTCTTTTTCCTGATCTCATCGCTACTGATTCTCATATATTTGGATTCCTTGTAAGTAATCTCCACGTTTTTCTAAGTAACCTGACACCTTGCTACTATAAGCATATAGTCCTTGAGCCAACAGCTTCATCTGGAAGGGGATTAGGAATGCAGAACCTTGGTCCTCAGCCCTTCAGGATCCCTACATGATCTGCCTTTTAAGACACCCCAGAGATTTACCTACATGCTCAAGTTTGAGCATAACTAGTATAAGATCTGTGTATTCACTCCTTTGGCTCCAGTGTCTATAAGTTTTATATATATATATATATATATATATATATATATATATATATATGTATGTATGTATATTTCATGTAATACATAAAAATCTACATTATGTATTACATATTATATATATTTAATGCCTAACATTATGCCTAACAATAAGCATTATATATATATATATATATATATATATATATAAGAAATCTTGACCAAGTTGCTGCATCATAGCAACTTGACACACAGTAATGGGCAATGGCTTTCTCTCTGAACTCAAAGAACCAAGTGAATATAACAGACTCAGAGAACAAAATTCCTGCTCATCTCTTATCTCGTTGCACTAATGCAAATATGGAGATTCTGCTTAAACCTGTGGACTCAGACATGTGGGAGATATCAGAATCATGTCTGAGCTCTTCCTCTGATGACATTAAACCAGTCTGGACATTTATAAAAGGGTTTAGCAGTACATGGTGGAGAAAGTAAAGATCAAATCTGCTTGGAGACATTTAGATAAATACTGGCACTGTTTCTCCCAACTACGGACTCAGAAGACATGGAGGCCAATGTATAGCTGGTGTCTGATACCTCAGGTTAAGCTTTCTAAGTGATAATGCAGCTCCAGTTACAGGCTGAAATCCATTCCTATGGGTTGATCGTTTGGACAAGTACAGTATGTTCAGAGGCTTATCAACCCCACATTTAGCACACTCCCCCTCTTGGCATTTTTCTCATTTCCTCGAAAAGCCTTTTCTAGAGATCCTTCAGATCAGGAGCCAAAGAAAATGCAGCTCAATTTGCCCTGCTCTCTTTGGAGCTCCTAGTGACTGAGGGCTTTCATTCCCTTCTCTCCCACATTACTTCTGGTGCGCATTAGTCACTACCCAAGTTTCCCCAGGTTTCATGAGGAAGAAGTGCTGGGCTAGTCTAGACTAAGTTTGTGGGCTGCTGCTATAAAGGATTGCTATAAAGGAATACCAAGGTAGTTGTTGTACTTGGTGGTGTTTGTTATTATAGTTTTGTTTGACTGCCCACTATCGAAGAAAATCACAGCCAAAGATTTATAAAAAGCATAGTAACATCTACAGAAGATCTACCAGCACTTAGTACCCAGTTTCCTAGGCGCCTCCTTTGTCTGCCCTTTATCGACTTGCTGCCTCACATCCATGTCTCTGTCAGTATTTCATACTTTGCTTCCCACATCCAATCCAAGCCCCTACTGCCTTTGCTCTGGACAGATGTTCTGGCCTCCTGTTTTACAGAAAATATAGAGCTTCCATGTGAGAACTCTGTCCTTCTGATCTCCAATTTCTATCATCTACAGTCCTGATGGAGCCAGCTCTCTTCTCCAGCGTACACTTATCCCTTTACTTCTACTGGAGTCCTACTATAACGATTTGAATGGCAGTCCTAAAAAAGAAATGTGTCTACATTCTAATCACTGAAGCCTGAGAATCTAGAAAAGGAAATCTTTCAGATGAGAGTAAGGCTCTTGAGATGAGAAGGTCATCCTGGGTTATTTAAGAGGTGTCTAACACTACAATGGCATCACTTTCTCTTTCCTGTCCAGCTAAGCACTTGAAAACCATCCGCGTGCTTGTTTCCTTCTCGGAGTTCACACAGCTTCACTCAGTTTCTCCACATACCACTGCACCAAAATGCTCTTCCAAAGCCTGCCTGTGTTCTCGGCAGCAGCAAAGCCAAGGACTTACCAGCTCTCATCTGATTCAACCTCATCCTTGTACTTGGAAATAGTGCCAGTTTCCTTCTTCAAATGTTTCTTTCTTTTGAACAAAAGCTCTAACTCCTGATTTTCTTCCTCCCCTGACAATTTCTTCTTAAACTCCTCTTGCTCCTATGTTCTTAGCCATATAAACATTTTTAGTGCCCCACTTCCTCAGAGAACTGAGCAAGTACAAGAATCCGCCTGCCAGATGGGGCACCCAGAGGCGTGGCCCACATCTATCAGATACTGGCTCCCTGCTGCACAGCAGAGACTCTCACTGGCAAGCAAGGATCAATAAGAAAAAAAGAATAAAAATATTTATTTAGTCTTCTGCATCTCAGGTACAGGCACTAATTTCCATCCTTCAAGTGAAAAAACCAAGGAATTATTTTATATTCTTCTCTCCTAACCTACTCTACCAAAGTGGTGACTACATCCTAAAATCCCCACTGGCACCGTCTCCATCCAAGTTCCTGCATCACGGCCCACTTGTATGGCTGTATGTCAAGCTATTGTTCTGTTGTACCTGGACCCTTGATATGGTTACCTAACCCATCTCTGTAAGTCTTACTTTGTCTCAATCATTATCTACTGTGCTCTGAAACACATTCCATCCATCTCCCTGCCTGCCTAGAGCACTTTCGGCATTCCAAACTGCCCACAAGATAAATTCTGTCTTCAGATATGACACAATAAAAACGATCACTGACCAGCCTTTCCCTATGTTTGCAATCTTATATCTTTCCTTGCTGCACATCGAAGTGCCCAAAACATTGACACATCTCCAGTTCTTCAAAAGCCCTCAGTCTTTCTCCGGCTCTCTGCCTTTCTCGTGCTCAGGATATTCACCAGTTCTCAGGATATTCATCACAGATGTGTCTTCTTCTTTGATGTTGTCTTGATATTCTTTGTCCCTGGAGTTGGGACCCTAAGTAGATTCTGTATATGATTCAAAGTACCAATATACTAGATTCTATTTATAAGATTACATTACTAATCCCCTCCATACTAGATTAGTTGATAATTTTTAATGTATTATTATTATTATATTCCATTTCAAAAATGGTATTAAGCTCAGCACTTCATCCTGTGCTGGTCAGAGTAAACCCTCAAAAAATGCTTGCAAAATACATTAAGAACAAATTTTTTAAATATAGTAAGAATGCTTTCTTAGATCAATGTTGCATATACTGAAGTGGGCCAGAATGATGGTGGTATTATTTTTACATATGGTAAGTAACTTGAAACATTGTAAATTAAAACAAGCAAGGACTTATTGTACATCCCAGGGAATGGTATTTAAGATAAAACATTCAAAAACCATTTGAATATGATTTGGTCTGCTGTGGGCCTTGTGCTCATGGTTCTCTATACTAAAGGGGTTCCAGCGTAAATGTTTTAGTAATGGTACAGGAGTATTGTATTTCTTGTAGGAAATAATATGGAACTCATGATATCGATATTATTAGCTAGAAGACAAGGAATCTACATCAATTGTGAGTGGCTGCTAGGTTCTGAACCTTGGTGTCCCTCCAAAATCCACACATTGGAAACGGGGACTTTGGGAAATTGGAGCTGGGGCTTTGGGAAAGTGGCTAAATTATGAGACCTCCAACCTTCCCGAGGGAATCAGAGCCCTTAGGAAAGAGGCTCAAGCAAACTCTCTTTGTCCCTTCCACCTGGTGAGATGCAACAGGAAGGGACCATCTTTAAGGCAGAGAGGACACCTTCACAAGACTTCAAACCTGCCAGCACTTTCAGCAAACAAGGCATTTTCAGCAACATATTCCCATAGTTTATAAGGTATTTTGTTATAGTACCCTGAATAGACTAACACAATCACATCAGTGATATGCAAAGGTCTGGATTTACACCCTAAATGGATTTTGAGATAATCCTTTCCAAAGGGAAGGAAAAAGGCTTCAGTATAGAATTCTGTGAAATACCAACTTCTCCAAAGGCACCTGAAGTATAGTCCCAACTATAAACATATGATCCTTCCCAATATTTATACATACGAAACTTTTTACAACCCTAGATTTCAAATCACATCTGAAGTCAGCGCTAAACCATTCAGAGGAAGACCTGAATCTGTGCTGTGGGCTCAGCTTTGGTCAGAATTCTTGCTTCTCTGGTCCACAGATACCTGTAATATAAACTAGACTGAATGTTAAACCCTGATGTTTCTATCAATCCCAATTTGCAATCAGATTCAGTAAATTTAATCACCTGACAATACAGTTAAAAGAACAGAATTCTATTAAGCAAAGATGATCAGGTTTTAGTCTACTGTAGATAATTTTTTTCTGTAAATTCTTCTACTGTAGATGATTTTTTTCTGTAAATTCTTCTTGTTAAAGAAGAAACTATAAAAACAATTTTAACTACAGTAGTCCAACTAAAGATTATTTTCCAGATAGAATTTGACAATTTATGTGAGTATAGGTAAGTACATATGTTCTGAGCAATTATATATTTCTAGCAAATAATTTTGCTGCTATTTGACACTTTCTGAAGCACTAGTAAAAAAAAGGAAGAAAAAAAAAACCTCAAAGTGGCCACAAGAGTTAGGAAACAAGAGCAATCCAAGAACACAGGGTGGAGGCAGCTGAAAAATTACAAGTTGCTCAAAAGACTATCTTGGGTCAATGCAAGAGGAAAATCTGAGAACATGTTCTTAAAAAGAAATAAATAAAAGGAAACGGAGCATTACAACTTCAGAGCTCAACTTGTGCCTAGTCTCTCTGTGTGGGATTTTTTCATTCCAACATTCACCTCCCAAGACAAGCACAAAAGCAATCTCTAAATCATGTTCATCTCTGAGAATAATGCCTAATAAACAGAGCCTTCTTCAAGGAGATATGTGGGTCAGGGCAAAACACATTGTGTATCTTCCATTTTGCAAATCCAAAATGTTTATACAGATAATATCTAGTGAAAGCAAATACTAATGGCCACCTTGCTGAGGGAAAGCAGAGATGCAGATGTATCAGATGAGCATGTGGCTTCGGGAATATGAGAGGAGTGAGGAGGTTTGTGTGATAGCTGTATGGATTGTATGCCTCGTTCTTCCTCTCCACCACCATTGCCACCTCATTGAACTCAGGAAACAAAGTCAGAAAAATAGTCATGCCCCTCTTACAGCAACTCTGAAACGATTTGCATGGCAAATACGACACTTGAAGGGCTCTGCTCTGAGTCTGAGTGACCAAATCTACCCTCCAGGGATATCTACATAAGCAATGGTGTCTTTGGAGAGTATTTAGTAGATAGATCCTCAATCATTTGTAGATTTTCCCTGGTTCTTTTTCCTTTGTTGCTTTTATTTTTTGGCATGAACTGGCATTTTATTTTTGGTATGAACTGAGGGACTTTTGCTTAGTAGGCTGGTGCTCCACCTCCTGAAACACCTCTTCAGCCCTGTGTCGTTGCTGGTTACTGCTGAGATAATGAGTCTCACTTCCCACCTGCTTGAGCCATGGTCCTCGTACTTTGGGCTTCCATATCTGTTTAGATCACAGGTGCACACCACCATGTCCCTCTTCCCTCCACAGAGATAGAGTCCAGGATTTTCTGTGCTAAATTCCTCCCAATCTCAATTTCTAAACAGCTAGAATTGCCAGGCATGAGCCACCAGAGCAGCTTAAAAAAATAAAATCCAACCATCTTCGTTCCTGGATAAATAACTTTTGCAACTCTATGGTTTCCTGTGTCATTGAATTTAGGTCTAATTATATGAGGGGATTCAAATACTTGTTCCTTAATTCACACACACATACATACACAAAGGAAAAAAAACTACTCAAAACAATATTTGGCAGGGCATTCTGTTGTTACATTTATGAAATACAGCCTAGTAGTGTTCTAACTATAGTACTGCCTCAGAATGATGGCTTTCTTCTGCTTTTCAGAGGACAAATTTATTTTCTCTATATGCTTTTGTTGGCCAGCAGCTCTGGTATGACCTCCTTGAAAATGAGCCAGAAGATCTGAGTTTGGAAAAAATGCATGGCTTTCGAGCGTTGGCACACAGTTGTAAGAACAGAGCAAACACCACACATTCAAGCAGAAACCTGGGTCTGCTGCATCAACTCACTAAAGGATAGCATCAACATCAGAGGAAAACAACATACCCACAACTCAGACTGAAATCCAGTCAACACAAAAGCTCTCTGTGCTCCTCTCCATGTTCAAACAATGAAGCAGCTGCCGGGCCTCGACTGGCCTAGTTGGCTAAGCCATGGGACATAGGCTACAAGGTTTGCTGTTCTCATGACTACTGTCCCACACAAAAGCAGAGAAAAGGCCCTCTGAGGACGTCCCCTTTCTCTATGAAGGGAGAAAGGAAGCTAGCAGATCAGAGTGAGGGCAGAAGTAGACGACTTGAAAGACATTATCCAAAACCAGAGAGAATGAAGGTTTAATAGAAAATCCTCTGAAGAACCTGTACCTGATGTATGGTGGCGGGCTAGGCTATTCGCATTTGATGTTTTAATCTAATACTCCAGCATTCCATCATTAACAAAAGCCTGAAGTACTACATACTAGGTGATACCAAGGTAGATTAGCTTATGTCTAGAAAAGTTTCCAGTTCAATGGATAAAGGCCTATCTGATCAAGTACACATGCAAAGATTTAAACTTTCATTCAAATAAAAACTCTTCATCCTAAAAAAAAATGAAAAAAAAAACCCTCTTCTCCTATCAATTTACCAGTACAATGTATCTTGATCAATGTCATCTCTTACATCCTCCTCTTCCTCATCTATTTCAGCCCTGCCCTTTCCCTCCAGTTCATTGACATATTGAATTGAAATCCTTTTGTATAACTACCTAAAGATAATTTTTAGAAATGTCATCCTCAGAAGCTGAGTAGCTATAGTGAACGGGTTTAATGTGGTCTATCAGTATATCAGTAAGGCAATAACTATAACTCTTTCCAGGACCATAGATATTTGAGAAATGCTAAAAGTTCTTCTAAGAAAAACAAATACACACCAGACTTCCCACACAATTTCCATAAAGTCAATTGCACTGGTTAGCTATTACTGTATAACAAACTATTCTAACATGCGGCTTAATGCAATTCTGTTGACCTCAAGACACTCTGGGTCAATAATGTAGGTTGGGCATAGCTGGGAATTTCTTCTAGGGACTTGGGGGTTCCCCATGCCTCTGAGGTGAACCTTATGTCAAGTATATAAATCTGGTTCAGATGAGCCAAAGTTTAAATAGGTCAGTTGCTAGCTAGGACATCTTGCACCAGGTCCAAATGGTGTCCGGTCCTCTAGCAAGTTGCTTAGACTTATTCTCCCTGTGTGAACAGGTATCAAAAAGAGGGTAGGAGAAAATGGACAAGACCTCATGCGGAGGTCTAGTACTGAATGGGTGGAACCACGTCTTTCTTTTAACCGTACCAAGCCACCAGGCCACCTATAGCTCAGGGATTGTGAAACAGACGCTACCTATTATGTAAGGTGTTATAAAGTCATATTGCAGGAGGTATTGGACCAATAGTCAATCCATTTAGTATACCCCTCATGAGCCAAAGTTAATGTATTAGCCAAGTTATTGTTATTATTATTAGTTTTTGGTCCGGTTGTGGGGCCTGAACTCTGGGCCTGAGCGCTGTCCCTCAGCTCTTCAGCTCCAGGCTAGTGCTCTACCACTTGAGCCACAGCACCACTTCCAGTTTTTTTCTTTTTGCTTATGTGGTGCTGAGGAATCGAACCCAGGGCCTCAGGAACGCAAGGCAAGCGCTCTACCACTGAGCCAACTTCCGAGCCCCTTGTTATTATTTTTTAAAGCCTGATATAGTTAACTCACCAGGAGAAAAGTTTATCTGGAGTTGTGGTTCACAAAACTGAGCAGTCCCTTTGCATTGGGCCTCTGATGAGGTGTCTATCACGCTGGGTATGCATGGGACAGAAAACTGCTCAACTCATGACAAAGAAGCAGAGAAAGGAAGAAGGAAGGGCTTTGATACACCACCATTCTATTCAAGGGCATATCCTAGGGGTTAATGGTACCCTAATAGGCCTACCTCCTGAAGCTCCATTGCTTCCACATAGAGTACACAAAGACCTTTAACACAAAGACCATTGGAAAACGAATAGTCAATTCACAGTAACTAATATTTTTCCACAATAAAGTGAATATGAATTTTATTTTTAAACAGATCAGGATCTTATTTTTATTATGATAGATGAGTACAGGAATCAATAATTATTTGCACAACAGAAAATGTTATCATGCTATCAAGTCAACCGCCAATAGAATACCTTCTTCCAGATGGCAAGGAAGACAGTTTTTATACTTTGCTTTCTGAGATATGAAAATAATAGAAAATAAATGTGTTTCATTCCTTGGCAAACCTGCAGTGAATGACACTAACACTTCCCACTAAATCAGAATGCTAGGCAGCAGAATTTCCATAAAGCCCAGTGGATCTTCAAAAAACAAACAAAAAAACAAACAACAACAAAAACCCAGAAAGTCAAAACAGGCAATACTGAACTCAAAATGTATCCTGACATATGATGGCTCATCTGTACCTGCAGTAGCACCATCAAAGATCACTGTCAGTAGGCTTGCATGTAGTTATATTTTCCTTCCCTTAGAAAGAAGAGCAAAAAAAATTGATTGTAGGAAAGTTGGTAAATAATTTATAATAGTTGGCTGAGTTTAGTCAAAATATAAGATTTTTATTCTCATGCTTTTAGTTTACATGAAATCTAAAATTTCCATTTCCAAAGGACACAGATGGTTAGGAAAGATTTTCTTGGATACACCTTTCTTCCCCACTAAATTGCTAGAGAATTGTTGCAATGAGTAAATCCATGGGGTGAATGTTCCATCACATCCCAATGCCCGTTCCATAATCCGCTATTATTTTCCTATTGGTGGCTATAACAGTCTGCTATGAATTCAAGGAATCAACATAAATTTACTCTCTTACAGTTCTAGAGATCAGACATCTGAAGATATGGCACATTAGGCTAAAGTCAGGTGTCAACAGGCTGCCATCTTTAAAAGTCATGGGAGAATCCATCTTCTGTGCCTTCTTTGGGCTTCCTATGTTCCATGGCTTATGACCCCCTTCTGTCTGCAAAGCCCACTGTATCACCTTCCTCTGTCACTGATCGTGATATCTTTTGGGGGGGAAGGAGACACATAATTCTGCCTACCATAAACCCAAGTCCACCTGACCTCTTTCCTTAGTCTACGTTAGATACTAATGGGTAATGGTGTAACCAATTCTTTCAAGAGGAGCTTTGATGTCCATATCACATTAAACAGAAGTTTTTAATCAAGGTAAATTGTGCCTTCCCAATGTGAAATCTAGAAATATGAGTTGTGTCATCATTGAAGGGTAAATAGTTATATACATAGTGAATGATCAGTAATTTCAGTGAAATAAACACGTAAGTGAACAATAAATACAGAACGGGATTGATGGGAGAAGTATAGGAGAAAAGATACTAAATCAATGCTTTTTCATAACCAACCATAATAAGCTCACTTGAAAGTAAAAGAAAGCCATGAAAGAAAGTAGCAAAACTCTCCTTCTGGAGAGGGGCCTACCAAGGAGTCCCAAAACGTAATTCCTTTATGAGATATTAAGAGGTAGGCCCTTAACAAGTAAAGACTGAGACCTTAATAATGGATTACTCAGTCATCTGCAGAGTAAGACTTCTCTAAAAGTCAGTGAGGCTAAGACTCTCTCTCCCTTTCTCTCACCAGGTGACTGTACCACCACAGGACTATACAAGAAAGCTATCACCAGATGCAGCCTTCCCAACTTCAACTACCATCATGAGCCAAAAGAAGCCTCTTTTCTTTTTAATTCACCCAATCTGTGGCAGTGTTATTAGCATCCCAAAACAGATTAAAATAGAAAACAAAATTAATAATAAGATGCAGAATAAATAAAGTATAATTGCCAGATAAATCTTAAGTATAAAAGAAAATAACAAGGAACTAAAGAGCAAGACTAGATTTGCTGAATTATTTAACAACATACTGCCCTAAGCAGTAGTTCTTAGACAGGAATGAGTTTGCCCCACGGGGCACATTTGGCAACATCTGGACACATTCTTGATGTCACAGGAGCCAAGGAATGCCACTAAACATCTACACACAAGAAAGCTTCCCACTACTAGAAATCATCTGGTCCAAATGTTCAATAGTGCTGAGATTGAGGAACAAACAAATCAATAATTATGTAATACAGGAATTATTACTAAGATAAATGATTACAGGCATTTAAAGTAATCCCTTCACCAAACCAAGGGCTGCTGGTAGTTCACTTCAATCACCACAGCTACTCAGGAGACAGAGATCGGAAGGATTACTGTACCAGACCAGCATGGGCAAAAAAGTTTGTGAGATCCTATCTCAACAGAAAACTGTAGGTATGATGGAGTGCATTTGCCATCCTAGATATGGCAGACAGTATCAAATGGGAGAATCATAGTCCAAGCCAGTTAAAGAAAAGTAAGGCCCTACCTTGAAAATAATCAAAAGTGAAAAAGGGTTCACTTGGTAGAGCACCTGGTAGCAAGTGCAAACCCTTGAGTTAAACCCCAATCCAAGAAAGATGAAGGGAAAGGGGAAGGGGGAAGGGGAAAAAAATAAAGGGAAGGAGGAAGAGAAAGGGGAAGGAAGGGAGGAAGGGAGGAAGGTAAGAAGGAAGGAAGGAAGGAGGGAGGGAAAAGGGTGGGAGGAAGGGAGAGAAGAAAGAGAATTCTCTCAACCATACATTTTAACAAATCATAACTAGAATACTGTGGCTCATTTAGAGCATTACCCTTTAGAATGGACTGATTAATTGGAAATAGAGTCTATTATGATTGCCCATGTTTTGATATTCTGCTTATGCAAGTAATAACATTTTGTTATTCATCTGTCTCCTACCTATTTAGAAGATCTGGAAATAATTCATGCTTTTTTTGGAACTGAGTTCTGTGTCTTGGATTAATGTCAAGAAAATCTAAGATTCCTGGGGAGAAAATGTTTTACAAATACAATCTCTGATAAACAGATAAAAAAGAAAACTAAATAAATATTAAGTTGAATGCTCTGGAGAATAAAGTCCTTTCTCAATTATGTGCTAAAAGAAAAATCTCCAAAAGTTAAAATATATAGAAAAATATCAAATATACTAAAAAGAAAAAGAAAAGAAAAACCAGATACCACAAAATTCTTAATGAATGAGCCAAAACTCTTACATTACCAACATCAAACTATCCCAAAGGCTCAACATATTTTGATAATATGCATTTTATAGTCAGAAATATGGTAAAAATGAATAATAAAGAATTCTAAAGCAGAATAAACAATCTTTAAGTCACTTGAGTAGACAGGAGTTTAGAAAAGGAATAAGGTACTCAATATAGACTTAGAAATGATCATTTTAAAGACTGGGAAATGACAAGCAAGTTTTTGTGGTAAGTAGTTTATTTTCATGAAGCTGAATTGAATGAAATGACACAGTGGAAACATTTTGTGTGGTCCTGTTCTTATTTCCATTGGATAAGCACTGGACAAATTCTAACATGTGCTGCACAGCCAAATATGACAAAATGTGACTTTAAACACCCCCCCACATCTATACATACATATGCATGTATATAAGTCCATATATATATATATATATATATATATATTATTGGCTGTTTAAATTTCAAAACAAGTATTACATTCAGAAGAATAAACATATACTAGTTGAAACACATACCCTAACTAACTATGTATGGACAGTTCAAACATTTTCCAAATATTCTTTGATTTAAAGTGGTTTTTCTCTTTTTGGTTTTGGTTTTTTGGTTTGGGTTTTCTTTTTTTTTTTTCTGGTTCTGGGGCTTGAACTCGGCCTGGGCTGTGTCCTTCAAGCTTCTTTGGCTCAAGGTTAGTGTTCTACCACTGGAGCCACAGCACCACTTCTGGATTATTCTGAGTAGTTTACTGGAGATAAGAGGCTCACTGACTTTCCTGCCCAGGCTGGCTTTGAACCACAATTCTCAGATCTCAGCCTCCCAAGTAGCTAGGATTATAGGCATGCACCACTGTCACCCAGCGAATTAAAGTTTTTTAATTCACTAACTAACCCTATTTCAAAAATTCACTAAAATTCTATTTTGATAACATGTAGTCTGGTAATTTAAAAAGGCATTAATTGGTATCATTTTAATATAATGTGACCTGGAAATAAAGAAAAATGTGGAAAATCTTAGAAAAATTTTGTTACCTCATAAGTAAATAGAAAAGCTAATATGCTATCAAGGATATCCTTTTCTTTTTTCTTTTCTTTTTTTTTTTTTTTTTGTCGGCCATGGGGCTTGAACTCTGGGCCTGGTCACTGTCCCTGAATTCTTCAGCACTCTACCATTTGAGCCACAGCACCACTTCTGGTTTTCTAGTGGTTTATTGGAGATAAGAGCCTTACGAACTTTTCTGCCCGGACTGGCTTTGAACCGTGATCCTCAGATCTCAGCCTCCTGAGTAGCTAGGATTACAAGTGTGAGCCACCGGCACCCGGCAGAGGATATTCTTATAATTTTCTTTCCTAAGAAGTAGAGAAAAACAAGATCTTTCTGTTTCAACTCTTGGGAATTTAGGAATTAATTAACTATGTTCAGCATGTTCCTAAATCACTACCTTTCTCAATTCTGAAAATTTCCCTGTCATTTTCTCATCAAATATAGTAATCACTATTCTTTTCTACTTTTTCCATATCCTCTTCTAAAATTCCTGATGAGACAAACATTAAAACTCCTGTTTTATACATTGGGATTTTTTTCCCACTTGTACATCTATCTCTTCAGACTCAGATCTCTGCTTCAGTTCACTCTTTCTTCCCCAGCAGTTATCCTTCAAACCAACAGAGATGGGGCTGGGAAGGTGGCTCAGTGGTAGAGCGCTTGCCTTGCATGCATCAGGCCCTGGGTTCAATTCCTCAGCACCACATAACCAGAAAAAAAAAAAGCCGGAAGTGGCGCTGTGGCTCAAGTGGTAGAGTGCTTAGCCTTGAGCTGAAGAGCTGAGGGACAGCACCCAGGCCCAGAGTTCAGGCCCATGACCGGACCCAAATAAAATAAAATCAACAGAGACTAAAGATAAGCACAAAGTGAAGCAATTCATAAACAGTAGGCCAGCACTCAGAAGACACAGCAAGGAAACCTCCATATGAATGAGGAAGAAAGGTGGACAAATAACTCAGAAGAATATAAACTAAACACAAGAGTTCAAAACAAGCCAAACATGTTCACTTCAATAAATAAACTCTAGGATGAATGAGGGAGAAAGAAGGAAACAAATAGTATTCAAATCAACCACAAAAACAACAATAACAAAATCACAGAATCAGAAAATACCTCTCAATAATAACCCCTAACTGTTGATCAAGACCTAAACGTCCTTGAGCTGGAGAGATGGCTTACGTGGTCCACAAACAAGAAGCTCTGGGTTAAATCCCCAGTACCATACACTCATACATATACATGTGCACACACTCATTCACACACTGTTACACACACACACACATGCTACACACACACACACACAAGATTTGGTGGATTGGATAAAAAGGTAAGATCAGGGCTGGAAAGGTGGCTCAGTGGTAGAGTGCTTGCCTTGCATGCATGAGGCCCTGGGTTCAATTCCTCAGCACCACATAAGCCAAAAAAGCCAGAAATGGCGCTGTGACTCAAGTGGTAGGGCACTAGCCTTGAGCTGAAGAGCTGAGGGACAGGGCCCAGGCCCAGAGTTCAGCCCCTACAACCACCACCACCACCACCAACAACAACAACAACAAAAGTAAGATCCAGCCAGGTACTGGTAACTCAAACCTACAATCCTAACTATTTAGGAAGCCAAGACCTAGAAGACTGGAAAATCTAGAAGCAACTCATAAATTTCTAGACACATATGACTTACAGAGGTTGAACTAAAAGGATATAGAAAAGAATACAGATCTAAAATGAACAATTAGATTAACACAGTACTGAACGGTCACTCAACAGAAAATACTGAACTAGCAAGATTCACCACTGAATTCTAACACCCATGCTTCTCACATCATTCTGAGTCAAAGGGGAGAGGAGGAGAGGGAAAGGGACAGGAAAGGAGGTGTGGAGAGGTAAGTGGGGGAGTAGAGAGGGAAGAGGAGGGAGGGGACCCTCAACATTCAGAGGACAGGGTCCTCATTATATACTCTGTCTCTCACAAACTGTAGCAAGCTGTTCCAGCACTGCATGCAAGGTGTTTAATCATGGAACTGTGGTGGGTAGTGGAATATGGTACTGAACTAAGAGCCAATATCTGCTGAAATTAACTGCAATTTGCCATCCAAGTATTCTTTAGGACGTTCCCAGCCTTCTCAAGACTCCAATGGGGTGGGATTGGGTAAGCAAGAAGATGGCGCCTCAGTACCTCCTGCTCTCTGACCCCTCCCTGTGGCTAAACATGGCAAAGGAATATGGCCCCAAATTCCAACACCTCTGTGAACTAAGGGGTTTTCTTCCTTTCTTTCAAAATGAGGAAAAAAAGGATTAACATTACCACCTGTTTCTACTTGGAAGAAATTCCAGTGTATGGAATATTGCTTCATGACATCACCAGAAAATACTGGTTGACCTTACATCATAACCGTGTCACACAAATATTATTCCTAATGAGGCCAAGATGGTGTGATTCAAGCTGTGGGGGAGAGGGAAAGGACGTGATCCTGAAGTAGAAGGAAGTTCAATGCACGAGAAGTCTGCATTCCCACAGACTGGGAGCCCCTATTAACCCAAGCAATGCAAATGGGATATAATTACTACTCCATCCCTCATCCATCCATTCAGCCCATAAACATTCATTGTGTGTGCCACTGTGTGCCAAGCACTGTCCTAGACAAGGAATATGCACTGAGAAGAAAAAGACAATGTCTTTCCAATGAAGGTTACATGCAGGTAGACATATATATATATATATCAGAACAAATAAACTTTAGTAAAGGTTTATACTAGAAGAAAATATAAAGCAAGGAAATACAATCATGAGTGACTGGACAGGGAACATGCTATTTCTTTGTTTTAGTGTAATTTTATTGTTATTATTAAGACATTGTACAGAGGGATTACCATTTTATAAGTCAGGTAAGACTACATTTCTTTTCTTGGACGATGTTCCCTTACTTTGCTTCCCCCAGTTTCTCCATCTCATCCCCGCCATCAAGTTGGAAAGGGCTACTTCTTATTGTGATCAGAAAGACCAATCTTACTGACATAAAAGGTATATATTTCAATCC
Source organism: Dipodomys ordii (assembly GCF_000151885.1). NCBI lineage: Eukaryota > Metazoa > Chordata > Mammalia > Rodentia > Heteromyidae > Dipodomys > Dipodomys ordii. The sequence continues at coordinate 2,842,781 of NW_012267335.1, read as the reverse complement.
GAGTGGATTCATTCAGTAGTCCAGCCTTCCATCAGTAAATGTGCAAAACTTAAATTAGCCTAGCTTTCTTCACCTAGAGATTCTTTTGATCATTTTTTTTCTCATTAAATTAAAATGTGCTCCCCAAATCCCATGTCTGTTGCATAGTGGATCAGCTACTCCACTGTACAAAAATCTGAATAAATTCCCCCCTCAACACTTCCCTCAAAGCTGAATGTAATTATTAGACTGATTCTTTAAAGGACTTGTTAAAATGCCAAAACAGTGCCACAGAAAACACGTCAAATAAAGATTTGAGTTTTCTTTGTGAAAAAAAAAGTGTTTAATGAGGGTTTATGGGGTTTTATAAAAACACCTTAACACCTTACAGACCTAAGGGAGAAAAGGCTCCATTTAAGTCTCATGCACCCAAAGCAGACCACCCAATACTAGTGACTGGAAGCCTCAAACAGCCCCATCCTTAGGAGCCTATGTGGAGACCCTTAATTTTATGGGCATTTTAATTGTATTTGGGTTATTACCTCATGCCCCAGCAAACACCTTCAGTATTTCATAAAAAAATGACTGCAGAACACTGCTCTAGTTCAAGTATGTATTAACCAAAATCATAAACTAAGTATGTTTCACCATAAATTAACTGGGTGTTTAGTGTTTTGCCTTTAAGTTATATTTATTTTCTTATAGCATGGTATGCTTTGGTATGTATCAAATCAAAGTCAATTAACTTAGACTCTACTATCTCTAGCTCAGACACTCAAATACACCTGTCCTGCCTGTTATAAAGTGTTAAGTCAGCTAATCAACTCTACTGATACTCAGAGCTACCAAAGATCAATACAGTGGAAAGGCAAGCAAGTCTTAAAATTTTTTTTTAAATTGGGGGTGTGGCTTAGGCGGTAGAACACCTGCCTAGCAAACACAAGGCCCTTGCTCAGTTCAAACTTCAGTAGAAATAAAGAAAAGAAAAGAAAGGGAAGGGGAAAAAATTTTGCAATCAATTTTATAATCACTTAGAATCCAGGGCTGGGAATGTGGCTTATTGGTAGAATGCTTGCCTAGCACGCATAAAGCCCTGGGTTGTATTCCTCACATAGACAGAAAAAGCCAGGAGTGGCGCTGTGGTTCAAGTGGTAGAGTGCTAGCCTTGAGCAAGAAAGAAGTTTAGGAACAGTGCCAGGCCCTGAGTTCAAGCTCCAGGATTGGCAAAAAAAAAATCACTTAGGATCAACTTAAGTGCTTGTACTTACACTAATGCTGGCTTCCTCACAAAAGTCTGTCTTGTGTAGCAAGCAAAAAGAAAATGTTTGAATAAATCCTCTTTCATTCTGTATTTTTCCCTAGATTCTAAACAATGGAGTCTTCATTTTTTGCTTCAGTGTTCTGCTGAAAAAAATAATAGCTAAGGGCAACATACGGAATTCAGAATTGATATTTGCTGTCTCCATTCTCTGCTGGGAGTTTCTGTCACGACTCCCTTAATTTCCAGACTTAGAGCTGCTTCTATTGCCTTGTTATGCCATTCAATTTCACACCCAAACATCTCCTCTCCCAGTCACTTTACACCAAAATAGTTCTTGTTTAGATCTTTCAAAAATCTTCTAATTGCCAAATGGCTGACATTGCTCCAGTTCTCAATGAGTCTCAACTTTCTGTAACTTCTACATTGTCCAATCCCCCATTGTCTAGGATTCTCTCACCGCCCAGGCGTCTGTGCCAGCCCAGGCCGGTTTCCATCCCACCCAGCTGGCACCCCTTCCCATTCTCCTCTTAATGACCCATGACCTTGTATCATCCTATACAGACTTCTCTTCACACTCGGAAGACACTGAGTGATCCTACAAATCTTCATCCACCAGTTCAAACTGGATGTGTAATGTTCTTCTGCTCTGAGACAAATCTTTTCTTCTGCTAGGCTTTCCTACCTCAGTAAAGAGATATAACACACAAGGTCAATTTCACCAGTGATCCTTCCCTTCCTTTACCTCCTTGTAGGCTTGCCTCACCAAATAGACAGGACACTCACTGAATTTCACATACTTTGGTATTTGTGAAATATTTCAGTGTAACTTAGCATATTGCATTTTAGTTAATATCCAGTTCCTGAAATATTTCTTGTTTTTATCACATCGTTTTATTTCCTGTTGCCTCCATCCTATAATGGCCTGGATCACTACACCGGCCTCCCACCCAGACTTGGGAAGCTCCATGACTGCCCTCGGCCCTCCACAAGGCAAGCAGAACAATCCTGCTCTGGCTATGGATGGGATCCTACTGTTTTCTCTGCTTGCTTCCTCCAACATTACCTACAATCAACACCTTGATTCTGGCCCCGGCCTATCGTTCCAGACTAATTTTCAAGTGACGTTATTGAGTTTGTTATGTCGTAGCCACAATGACCATATTTCAATTCTTCAGACCCATTAATCTGCCTGCTTACTGCCACAAACTTGGTACGTAACTTAAAACAGAATGTTTCAAGTCATTTACTATGGTGAAAAAAAATACATAAAATGAAATTAAGCTCGGGGCCGGGAAGGTGGCTCAGTGGTAGAGCGCTTACCTTGCATGCCTGAGGCCCTGGGTTCCATTCCTCAGCACCATATAAGAAAAAAGAAAAAAAGCCAGAAGTGGTGCTGTGGCTCAAGTGGTAGAGCGCTAGCCTTGAGCTGAAGAGCTGAGGGACAGCGCCCAGGTCCAGAGTTCAGGCCCCACAACCGGACGCCCCCCCCAAAAAAAGAAACTAACCATTCAATGTGAACAATTACTAGTATTACACTTATGCACAATATTGTGCAACAGCTGCCTTTGTAATGACCCAGAACATCTGCACGACTCACAAGGCGGTCTCTCCCCATTCAGCCCTTGCATCTATCAAAGCCCCTGCTCGCATGCCTTGCTTATTTTAGACATTCCGTTTGCAGGGGAATCACACAACCATGCAGCCATTTATGGCTGGCTACTCTCACTCTTAGTACACTGGTTTGGGTTCATTTCATGGATGCATAGTACTCCACTACAAGCTGCTGTCATGGTTTGTTCAGCCATGCAGGTTTGATGGCTGACGGGGCTGTTTCCTGTTGTGCTAGACTACTGTGGACAGTGCTCCTGTGGACATGCCTGTGTGCGTATACTTGTTCCAAAGCTTCTCTCCGTGAGGGGAAATGAAACACAAGTAGTTCTACATTGGACGTTTTGAGGAACCACAAACTTTTTTGCACAGTAACAGCTTTTTTTACGTTCCTATTGCAAGACATGGAGAACCTTCCTCTCCCCATTCTCCCTGGTGCTCATCCCATCAGGCCTGGAAGGACACACCTGCAGCCCCAGCTCTTCAGGAGGCATAATGGGAAGATGAGAGTCTGAGGCTGGCCCAGGGAAAGTGTGAAGAACAAACTAAAAACAAAAGGACTGGTGGAACAGCTCAAGTGAGAGGTTGCCTAGCAAAGTACAAACCCTGAGTTCAACCTCCAGTCCAACACACACACACACACACACACACACACAGCTAAAATGTGACTCCATATATATATATACATACATAATACATATACATATGTATATACATATACATACATAATACATACATATACATACATATCTCACATATACATACATAATACAATATTTCCTACACTGAAACTATTAGACACAGGATACTCTGGTAGCAATGAACATGCCTAGCACCCAAATGTTGGTTTCTAAATGCCATTTCTCTCAAGAAATGTATCAGAATGCAGGAGAAGTATGTTACTCCATTTTTCATTACTATAACAAAATACCTGAGATAATCAATCAAGGAAGCGTTTATTGGCTCCCAGTTTGGAAGGTGTCAGTACAGAAATTATTGCTCTGAACTTGTAATAAGGTGACTACCATGGTAGGAAGCACATGACAGACAAAACTCCTTACTTCATGGCCAGCAAAAAGTCAAAGAGGAAGACACCCAAGACGGAAATCTCCCTCAAAGGCATGGCTCCAGTAAGCAACCTCCCCGACCCTAGCCCAGCTCTTTCAAAGCTCTCCCACCTCCCAACAGTGCCAGCCTGGCAGTCATACCTGTCACACAGGAGCATTCGGGGAAAAGTCCAGATTCAGGCCATAAGAAGCAGGTCCCAAAGACTTCAGTAGGGCAGATGGTACAATTTCAAAAGGTCTGTGGATTTCTATCGATGTTAATTCACTGATTTTCATTATTATACTATGAGTACGATGAACTATACTTGAGGACTACTATTTGGAAATGTTTTTTAAAAACCCAAATTTATTCCAAAATAAATTCTGGATTAAATTGAATTAAAATGTTAATAGGTTAATGGTTACACTATTATATATCACCATCTGTCCCGCCTAACTTCTTCTGTCAAGATGCTCTATCTCAGATGATAGCTAAGCATCTGTGGCTCCTTTCTTTATGAAAACACATGCTAACAGATTTGGACATTTATATCATAAAATATTTATAGGAAAAAATTCAATAGCTTTTAAGTTCATCATTGACAATGGCGATCCCTGAATTACCAGTGTTATGTTATCATATCAACCTCAGCTATCTATGTATCTAGCTAGATATATCCATACAGATACATACATACATACATACATACATATGTACATATATAGCTATACATACATACATAGGTAGATAGATACATACATACATAGATATAAATGTTCTGCAATGTCGTGGAATATTTTCTGAGATGGTCCAAGGGATGATAGAATTGGCATAAAGGAAGCCCTGACAAGCAATGATATGACGGGAGGTTTGGGAGGACAGAGGGTCATGGCCAGGCAACAGGCCATGGACATCTAAGTGGGAGAGGATGGAGAGATGAAGACTTGAACTCTGGCAGGCAGTTAGGAGCAAAGGGAGATATTAAAGAAAATTTCCATTTTAAAGTTCGGAACTTGGTGTTTGCATTTGAAATGGAGTCGCAGATGCTTAGCTATCATTGGAGACAGGAGCATCTCCATAGAAATGCACAAGTTGGGAGGGACAGATGATGAACCCAATTTTGGCCAAGCTGAACTTTAAGTAATGACAGAACATTTGGAGATATGAGGCAGGAACTCAGAAAAGAGATTCAAGCTGGAAGTACATGTGTCACCAGCAAAATGTTAATTGCTAAAATCATTAGCATGGATGAACTCTTGGATGAAAAAAAAAATTGCAACAAAGAAAATCACAGGCACCAGGCTGCAGAAGAAAGAGGCACTGAAGCTTTCTATGCCCAATTATTAACATAAGCTAAGATCATTTTAATTTAAAATCTATCAGGCAACTTTTAGGACGGTACCTACCTAAAGAAGATTTGGGACTGCCTTATGCCTAGAGATGAAGCTGGAGCACCCATGTCTGTTATGTGACCCTGAACTTGACTCTGGGTGGTTACAGGGATGAGAGCTAACCAAAGCTAGATCGCTGTGTCTGTCTCTGTCTTTGTCTGTGACTGCCTCTCTTTCTCTCTCCCCCTCCTTCAAATAGTTTAACAGGGTATCACATGGAGGCCTATCTTTATAGAAAAATCCAACTGAAATGAATTTCTGTTATCACTGAAGCTTAATCCTGAAGTTTCGGTAATCGGTTCAACCTAGTATACCTGAACCCAGGTCCAGGACACACAGTGGTTTACTGCTGAGCAGCGTCTGGAGACCCTGAGACTGGCAAGGCAACAGCCCGGGTCCCTTGAGTCTCCACCTCAGTGCAGAACTCAGTGCCTTTGCTTCCCTAGCTCTTCGATGCACTGAAAAGACACGCCTCAGCTTGGATGTTTGTTGCCCCCGAGGTGTCTTAGGGGATGTGAGAACTATAAAGCTCATTGGGGCCAGCAATCGTTCCTAGGTATGTTTAAAAAAAAAAAGTAAGTTTCTAAACCAAGCATGTTGGCAGATGCCTGTAACCCTAGGATTCAAGTGGCTGAGACAGGAAGACTGAGAATTCCAGGCCGGTCCAGTTTACATAGGGAATTTCAGGCCAGCCTGGGCTAGGGCTACATATTAAGACTCGGCTTCAAAACTAACTAAATAAATAAATAAAAAGGGAGCTTCTTAAATGAACGCAAGCCATGCCTGTAATTCTAGCTACCTGCAGACTGTGCTACAAAGACCATGCTTTGGAGCCAGCCTGGTCTGAAAAGCCCATCAGACTTTCATCTTCAGTTAATTTTTTTCATTAAAAAATTTTGCAAGTTTATTGCCATTTTATGGTGATAAAAGAGCAAAATATTTTTGCATGCTATATAAATATGCAATACATATAATATTACATGTACAACATATATAAGCCTTGAAAAAATAGGAATAGAAGAAATCATACCTCAACATTGTACTAGATACAGGAAAACTGAAACTGTTTGCTTTAAATTCAGGAACAAGACAAGGATGCCCACTCTCCTCAATATAGTAGTTGAAATCTAAGCCAGAGCAGTAAGACAAAAGAAAGAAATAAAAGGAAAAGCAATAGGAGAGGAAGAAGTCAAGTTATTCCTATTTGTAGACCATGTGAGCCTATATTCAAAATACCCTAAAGAAAACACTTAGATCTAATAAACTTTTTAGGAAAGTAGTAGGAGACAAAATCAATGTACAAAAACCAGTACCCTTTTTATGTACCAATAAAGACATGCTGAGAAAGAAATCGGGAAATGATTTTTACTCACTAGTAAACTCTGAGCACAGCAATCCATGGAAGGCTCCCAGGATTGGTCAACAGTGGCTCAGTTTCAACCTTCATTTGGTCAGATGTGCATTACTGCAGCCAGCTGAACCTCAGCTCCTTCATTTGTTAAATGGCATTTGGCAGGATGACTTATCAAGTCTCCCACAACTCCTAAGTTCTGCCTGTAAGGATGATTAGAATTAATGGTATAAATCGGGTGAGAACTACTTGGACAATCACTTACATATTAAGTAACTATAACAAATAAAATGTACATTTGAATAAGATTTTTGGATGCACATATGGCTGGGCACCGGTGGCTCACGCCTGTAATCCTAGCTACTCAGGAGGCTGAGATCGAAGGATCACAGTTCAAAGCCAGCCCAAGCAGGAAAGTCTGTGAGACTCTTATCTCCAATTAATCACCAGAAAACCAGAAGTGGTGCTGTGGGACTGAAGTGGTAGAGTGCTCACGTTGAGTTGAAGAGCTCAGGGGCAGTACCCAGGTCCAGCGTTCAAGCCCCACAACCGACCAAAACCAAACAAACAAAAAATACATATGAACAGTTTAAGACCACATTTGCAAAAGTATTTTAACTTAAAACTTAAAATATTTAAAACACTTAAACACATACAGAGAGCCAGGAGTCAGGAATTCACACCTGCAGTCCTAGCTACTCAGGAGGCTGAGATTTGAGGATTATGTTTCAAAGCCAGTCAGGGTAGGAAAGCCCAGAGATTCTCATTTCCAATAAACCACCAAAAAGCCAGAAATGGAACTCTAGCTCAAGTGTTATAGCACTAACCCTGAGCACAAAAACTCAGAGACAGTGCCCAGGCCCTGAGTTCAAACCCTAGAACTGGCACAAAAATAAATAAATAAATAAATATATATATATATATATATATATATATAACAAAACACAGAGAAAGAAAGCTTGACCATCTTTGAATTTATAATCACAGTATTTCCTCTATCCTTTCCTGTATTGACTACTACCAACAAGTATATGGTTCTAAAGAAATCCAAACCTCAAAAGGATAATATCCATCCTCTGCTGACTCCCTGAATCTTACCAACTGCTCCCTCCTGGGAAACTTATCTATGATGGATGCGTTTCCTTCTCATGTGTAAGCAAAACCCAGTAGTTGGTCCAGTGTTCCCTCAGGTAAATTGAACCCCCTGGGAATGGAGCTGTTCCTGGCCTTCTGCCCAGCTTTCTGGTTTTCATCCTAGCTCCTGGCTGGGATAGGAGCCCAGTTATAAACCCAAGCCAAAAAAACTGTAGACCTTGTACCACTTAATTCTTGCCAGTCCAAGGCATAAACTCCAAAGTGATACCAGCACTGCTACCATCCTGCACACCTGCACCACCACCCAGATGCCTATCTACCAGCCCAAGGAGAGCCCTGAGACCACGTCTGATCGGTGGAGTAACCCGCCACATCGAGGGGAATCTTCCCAGGCCTGGCATCAGCTGCCAACGGCCATTGGCAGGTGCCTTTTCATTCACTACTTAACCAGGAATGTGGCAGCATATGGTGAAGGAAATTTCCTGTACTAAAAAATAGCAACCATAAGTTTAGGAAGTGAGATGAATCTGTTTCCCAATCGCTGTGCAACCACACACACAGACATGCTCACATGCATACATTAAGGATGGATGGTGTTCACAAAACATTTTTATGATCAGCTTTCCTCACCTGGAAAGGGATGAGACAACTGTCAATGAAATTGCAGGTAAACTTCCTCACCAAGGAACTTTTGGGACTCACCACCAGGGCTTGCTCCTGCCAGGTGTACCACAGCTAGAGAAGGCTAGGACCGCATACAATTTTATGACCAGCTGTCATCTGAGCTTTTCTCAAGTTCCTTGAAGACAGAATTGTGTTCTTCCTGATCTGTAGCTGGATTATCTATAAGCACTGACTGGACTGCAGACATTCACAGCAAACGTACAACACAAATTTCTAGAGTACTCCACTTGCTATGTGAGTTTTGTTATAGTTCTTACCTATTCTAGACATCCTGAAAAGGTCATTTTTAGATAGAAATCAGGTATAGTTGAATTCACTGGAACCTTGAGCTCTTTTGGCTATGTGATGATAGGAAAAAATTATTTCATAGACTAATACAGTCCACCTTCTAAAGAATGGAAGGCCATTCTGCAGCACACCAGGGGTGAGAACTATTGTCTTTTTTGAGACTTGGAAATCCTGCAACAACTTCTCCAGGGTGGAGGGACGAAAGAGAATGGGGGGGGGGAGGAAGAAGGGGAGGAGGAGGAGGAGGTGGGTGAAAGAGGAGGAGGCGAAGGAGAAGAAAAATAACAATAATTTGGGAGACATTGCAAAAGCAGAGGCAGCAGAGAAAACATCAGAAGCCCAAGGAAAGGAAAGGTGTCAGGCTGGTGGTAGAGCTTGAGCTAAAGTGTAATCATTCTTTGTCCTAAAAATTTTACTTCACAGGTTCCTTGGATCTTCTGAAGATTTTGTACACTGTAGAAATAATTTTAGTTTCTTTTGTTAACCCAGGAGAAAAAGAATGCTTGAGAGCCCACAAGAAGAGAGAATTGTTGAAAAGACATTTAGACAAAGGCAAATTCATGCTTCTGTTCAAGTACAAAAAGCAACACATGCTGAAGATTTATTTCTCACATAGGCCTATGGCATAACCAGTTCCGGAAAAAAAAAAAAAGTGAAAACTGTATAAATTTATAAAAGAATGTCTTCATGAGTTGTCTACAAGGAGAGAAGCCATTTTTCCCATGTGGGGGAAGAGGTAAACAAAAAGCATAGATCAGTCAAAATGTACATATCTGTCAGTCACCTACAGATGAGAGTCCACACGTTGCTCAGAGACACTGCACAGGCGAGGATCTGGCCCATCAGCAAATGCTGGAGAGGACGCAGCGTTTGCTTTGGAGCCCACAATCTCTTTCTACACAGTTTACCGGACCCTCCGTCCCACCAGACGCAGTCCCGCCAGCCTGCAGGCTCCAGCCACCCTTGGGCAAGAAAACTGGTATTAGTTCATACGTGAGTTCTGGCCTCTGAAATGCCAATATTCTACACTGCCCATTAAAAACACCCACAGTTTTGACACTTGAGAGCTATGTGTGGCAGAGTTGAGCTAATGCATTAAAAATGCCTAGACACCTGATATTTCTTGACTTAGGTTCAGAATGAGGAGCCAGGTGCGTGACGTACAAAGCAAGGCCAGATTATTTTCACATACAGTGATGCTGACTATGTCAAATGCTCAGGTGAGTACTGTGATAAGACTCCTGGGTTGAGTGTCCTTCCGTGGAAAGGCTCACTTGGGCCCGAACCTGGAAATGTGATCCAAAGCAGTAGGGCCTGCTGGCAGGACCCGTGCTTCTGTTGCTTCAGAACCACTCTTGGGCTCTTCTATTCCTCCAAAAAGGAGAGCAAAGTCTGCCTCTGCGTGAGAAGGCCTGCATGCAGGTGCACAAAGGAGGGCGAGCAGCTGCACCCTTCTCGCCGGCGTCACCCTCCACCACACACCCTGACCCTGTCCCTTGGCCGCTCTCCTCAGGCACCACTACTGTGGTGGTCTTGCCAGGCCCTCAGGAGGCTTTGTTCACCCATTTGAACTTGCTTTGTGGGTGCATCTATTCTTCCTGCTCCCTCCAGGAGCTCCACTCCACACCCTGCTACCCCAGCCACTCCCTCTCTTTTCCTGTTCGCGGCAGCTGACAGCTTTATTCAGAATCTAAAGAATCCTGAAATCATGCACAAGCAGACTGGGGGAAGGGATGGACCAGGAGGAGGGGTGGGTTCTGAAAGCCAAGTACTCGAAAAACAACCAATTGGCTGACTACACCATAAAAGCTGTGCAGTCTGGCCTTTGGTAAATGTCTGATTTTTTTTTAAATAGAATTGCATACTCATGGACCCACAAAGTAAGTTAGATGCAAACTATACATTCAAATAGCTGAATGAGTTGACCTGCTGTATGGGGTTACTTAGTATTGTTCATTTAAATACTAGAGAATGTCTGTCAAATACAATGGTTTTCGTTGTAGCTTGGTTGATGTTAAACTGTTCTGACAGTAAGTAGGCAACAGGTTCAGTAGCTTTGAAAAGAAAATCCTGGTTTGTGTTAATAAAACCATGTCATCAACACAGAGAAAGGCACATACTCTACTATTCGTTACGTCTTAAATCATTCTCTCCGGTGCTTGAACATCATCATCACGATATATATGAGTAAGCTATGATGACAAATTAGGACACTATCCTGTTTTTTCATTTAGAATTAGTATTTTATCATCTCTGTAAGAAGCTGACAATGTACTTCAGGAGTGTAGAACTTTATTTATACATCAAAGATATTACAGATACTCATCGTTGCTGAATGGACTAGAGAAACAAGCAAGTAAGAGATGGTTTCTGTTCTGGAAGAATATAAGATCTAGGGAACAAGACGTCACAAACAAGTGTTACAGCCTTTTCCAAAGATAACACATGATTGATTGCCAATCACTGCTGTATTCCTGGTGCCTAAGAGTTCTGGACTTTTATTAACTTGAACTTGAAGAGAAACATTATACATGGTTTATGGGCGTATTAATCAAGGGATAAGTTCACACAATACTATCAATATAAAAGGTTATAGGATTTTGTTTTCACTCTTGATATTTCTTAATTGAAATGAAAAGCAACACTTGCTTACTATAAAAAAGAAAAAAAAAATCACCCACAAGCTGATGACTTCATTACCCTTAACTAGATTTTTCCTAAAGAAAATAATCATTAGGTTAGATCTGCCTTACAGATAATTTAATTTGGTACTGTTTGTTTTAAGCTGTAAGCTGTAAGAAGTTAGCAGGTCCCATTTTAGTACAAGCCTTGCACCCTTTGGACACAGAGCTGCCCACGGGAGCCTGGCCGTGTGACTCCAGTATGTGAGCAGTGTCTCTCTTCCTTCCCATGTGTCCTCCTCGAGAAGCCTGCCCCAGGCTGCCTGTTTCCTGTGTTCATCCTGAACATCCAACCCACTGCCTTGCACTGTATTGTTATAATCATCCCCTTGACCAAAAATGATATGTACATTATGAAATGATTCAAACTGAATACATCCATGTGTCTAGCCAGGCAAACCATTTGAAGGGTTGTTCTACAAAACAGTATTTGATTTCTTTGAAATCCTTGGACATGAAAAAATACGTAACATCTGTGTGAAAAATTCTGATTTTAATTGTTCTTTTTTTCAATATCAAAAGAAACAATTGAAATTCATTTTCCTTTTCCTTCTTTAAAAGAGTTTTTCCTTGGAACTCATACATCAAAGTTCAAATGAGATTTGTCTTCCTTTACCTCCATCTCTGCTTTTGGCTAAGTCATCTCCTCATATCTAAGTTTTCTCACACAAAATATCCTATCAATTACACTTAATTATGAAATAGCAAAGTGGAAATAGCAGCAGGCATTACTCTAGGCCACTCATATCTCCTGGGGTGGTGAAAGGCCCTCAACTTCCAGGACATTTGAGGTACATATTAAGGGCTTAGTACAGCAAAGTCTCTAAATGGCATCTTTACTAAAGCACTTAATCTACTTTTGAGGGGGTGAAGAGATCAAGTGTGTCCCTGCTTAAGCTCATGCTGGCTGCAGACAGTACACGGCGTTCATATACTCAACTGTCTCTCAGATAACTTCAACATGTCAAATGAGAATTTATCACCAGGCAGTCTGAATTGGAAGCTTAGACATTTCATCAATACCTGTCAATCTATACCTGACAAAGAAAGCAACACAGTGTTAAGCAAAAGATTAAAGTCAAAAAGCTGTGCATAAAACTACCATGAGTTTTTTCTTGGCTTCTCTCTCTCACCACTTTTCAAGTCAAATCCAATCAAATACACCGGGATCAACCAAGTCACTCTGACTTGGGACAGATCTCGATTCCCCTACCACTCATATCTGTGTGATCTGCTAGATCCTGGCTGCCTAACAGGGCTTCTGTTTACTTGTTTGTTAAATAGAGAGATTGACCTGAATAGTTTTCTGAGCTAATATGCGTCATTTTTCCCCCTTTGCATAAACAGAATTTGAAGAACATCAAATTAAGCTAAATTGCCAATTTGGGTCCCAAATTAGTTTTGTGTTTTAAACCTCCTCCACTCTCCTCTCCCACCAAAAAAAAAATTATCTATGGCATAACAAAAGCTGCAGGCATACATTTTAACATTACTTAAGATGGAATTTAAAGACTGAAACCCAGAGTGTCTGCTACCTAGAGACAGTCATAAAGAAAAGGTAAAATCAGAATTTAGAATGGAATTGCTCTTCAAGGAAATAATGTCACATATAAGTGCAGTTTCTTTTAATCCATCTGTACAGATATAAATAACATGCGGTATGTTGGTGTTCTAACCAACCTCCTAGGCTCCTTTAAATGAGCTGTTTTGGTTGCAGTTAACACAATGGGAAAAAGAAAAGGACCTATTATCTTGGTAAAAATGTATAAAAAATAAGAACTTTTATAAGCATTACTTGCAACATGGCAGAGTTGGAGATATAAACCTTTCTTTCATCATGTGCATGTATACACACACACACATATACAGTACATACATATATTTGGGAAGAGAGAGAGAGATGGGTAAGGGAGGAAAAATCACAGCTTTGGGACAGGCTCATTTAAGAACCTGCTGCAACATAGAAAAACAAGGGAGCAGAAAATAACTGTATAGAAAGGACCACTGGAGAGATGAAGATGCCTAAGCTATTTGGAGATGGCCAGGAACAAAGAAGAAAAGCAGGCAATCCTTAGCTACCATGTGGCAGGTGCTACTGTGTTCCTCAGAAGCCCACTCCACAGAGCACACTAGCAATTTTCTGCAAGGAGGTAATCAGTGTCCATCTCTTTGCAGAAGCTCTGAAGAGGACCATGTACATGACACCACTGACCAAAGACCCATGGCCACCACAGCCCCAACTACAAATGTATCCCCAATTCCTGACTGGACTTGAGGTCACACCACACATATTTATGGTTACATTAAACATCTCCACTCTTGTTAGGATGGAGAGCATCAGAAGTACAAAAGATAATACAGGTTGGCAAAGACATGGAGAAAAATGAATCCTTTTACTTTTGTAATGCAATGGACCTTTACAAACTGTTGTTAGAGATGTTAAATTAATATGCCATTTTGGAAAACAGTATGGAGGTTCCCAGAAACCTCAAAATAGAGCTGCTATGTGACCCAGTAATCTTACTTCTGGATATATATGCAAAGGAAATAAAATTAGTATGTCAAAGAACCAAGATATCAAATCAATCTAAGTTTTCCTTGTGAGATAAATGGATAAAGTATAATAAATACTTAAATACTTGAAAATTACAGACAGTAGATTTTCAGTTGTCTCACCAGAAGGAAATGGTAAGGATGTAAAGTGATGCTAATTAATTTTATCATTGCACAGTAATATGCATATGCTAAACATGACATTGTAAACCACTGTAAATAGTTGCAACAAAATTGACAATTTTGTTAATGAAAACCTTTCAAAAACTGAAAAAGTAATCTATATTTAACCTACGATACAAATAGCAAACATGCAATTAGGATTTTTGGTGTAAACAACCGAAAGTAAATTTCTGGGATTTCTTAAAAGAAAAATTAGAAATTAAGTTTCTTAAATGCTGGCATATGAAGCTATGATAAAATACAACACAAAATCCAAATGTTCAATCTGGCTTTTTTTAACAATTAATACTACGAAGAACAATACATTCAGTCAATAATTTCTGAGTCAGGCAAAGCAAAGTATACAAAGAAATTCGGGGTCTAACGGAGAATGACTGGTTGATCTGTAAAGATCAAATAGTTTTAGTTATACATATCCATCATGTGGGCTGCTCTTACACTGAAGGAGAGATTTAACTAGCTGTTTTTATTTATTCTTTTGGCTGTGGGGCTGGAACTCAGGGCCTAGGCACTGTCCCTGGGCTCTTTTGCTCAAGGCTAACACTTTACCACTTTGAGCCACAGCGCTACTTCTGGTTTTTGAGTAGTTAGTAGAGATAAGATTGTCTCAGGGACTTTGCTACCTGGGCCGGCTTTGAACTGTGATCCTCAGATCTCAGCCTCCTGAGCAGCTAGAATTACAGGCATGAGCCACCGGTGCCCAGCATAACTAGCTATTTCTAAGTTCTTTCAAGTCCCTCCTTTTGATTCCTGGAGTTTTCAAGGATTTATCCAAATGAAACACATGCTGGGTTTGACAGCACACCCACTCCAGGTTCCACTGAAGCCAAAGGAGCCAAATCCAGGCTCCACTCCTGCTGAGTTCCACCTAGCCTTCCTCAGTTTATCCAAGATTCTGGCCCCTGTAGGCTCCTGAACCCAGACTTTCACTTCAAATACTTCATCATTTAGGAGTACCTAATGGACTATTAAAAAAATGGCAGGCAAAGAATAAAAGAAATATTTCATAAGAAGTATTTTTTATTTTGGTGAAAAAAAATTCCCAGCATATTTCAACTCACCACCATGGTTCTCAGCACACTTTGGAATAGCAGTTGGAGCTGGGATTTTTGTTGTTGTTTAGCTTTTCTCTGGGCTACCTGCAAGTCATTAAAAATGTGTCCCCAGTTGGGCCCATATTAATTAACTGTTCTTTGCAAAATGCACCTGAAAGGGCTAAGTATAAAACACCTTTTATTTGCCATTCAGTTTGTCATCTTAAGTTATTTGGTGCTTGCGCTTAAGGCTAATCCTGACCTAATTCTCATAAAAATAAACACAGTGGTGTTAGGGTTCCCAACCTTTAGGTACCACAATTGCCCATGTGGTGCTAACAGGGCCCTTGAGCCACAGCAAGTAGAGTGCACCAAAGTCCTAAGAGGAAGTGACTTGTGTGCGTAGCCCCATAGGTTCCCATTAGTGAAAAGGGTGTTTAATTAAATCTTGTAAGCCCAAATTACCACTCTTAATTCCATATCATGTTAGAATGTTCTCTGAGGCTGCTATTTATTGTATGCTTACTATCTGCACCAGCAAGTGAGATAAGGACGTGACTTTTACCATTCACACTTGAATTTGCACTCTGAGACCCAGAACCAACACAGGAAGTAAGTTAACATAGGCAGACAGTGAACCAACTATCAATTGTGGTCTCCCCTCCTGTGAACATCACAGTCTTAATGAATCTGCAAGGTTTCAAAAAGGCAATGTCAGGAAAGCCAAAAATGCAAAATAAAATCGAAGCCTTTTCCTGCTAGACTTGGGACAAGGTGACACATGGGAAGAACACTAGGAGTCAAAATACCTGGGTCACAAATTACCTGTAGACTCAGTCTCATGGAGATGAAACCTGCTTTATCTGCCTGGGGTGGTTGACTGATGAATCGATCAGACAATAGACACGAACATTCTTCATAAACAATAAAGTTCTTCATAAAATATTTAATATTATTTAAATAATTCACTTTCCCTTTGTGTGTATATGGAAAATGGAATTTATTCTAAAGAAAATGTCAGTAAAACTTCCAACCAATTCCTGAAAGGCAGCAGCTGCCTCAAGAAGAAGAAAACAGAAAGATCAATGTCTGACACCAAGGGACAGCAAGAAATCCTTGAGTCTTTCCAAGTTTGCAAACAAGGAAATTCCCAGTGTTCCACATGACTTGATTTAAATTTAATTACTGATTTTTAAACTACAAAGCAGCAAAATCTTCACGCGCAAGCATAAGTATTTATGGGCCACCCCAGGGCACGTGTCCTTCCACTGGCCCCGTCTTGCATCTTTACAATGTTTATGGACACCTGTGAAATTCTGATGGCAAAAGAAAACATCTGCTCACATTCATGCCTCTGGGTCTTATGAGCCAGTTTTCTTATTAAAGGTGTTACCATAGCAAGACTGGGACCAGACCATATATAGATAGCAATAGTAAATTGGAGAGATGGAAGTATTACTTTAAATGATATTATGTGAATTCACATATCGTTTTTACAATGAAGAATCAATCCCTAAATGTCTAAATGTCTTATGCTCCAAATTGCTTAGAAGAAGGTGGAGTATGTAAGTTAGAGTACAAAGAAGAAATGACAGTTCAAGAAAGTCTGGAGACATGAATTTCTCTAAGACTGAGAGAGCTACATCTGTTTAGAAAGCTCAGGTTAAATTATGTCCAATTGGCTTAATTTAAATCAAAACGATGGCAAATAAAGTTGCAAAACTGTGAAATAGTCATGTATCTAATTTACTTAAGACAACACAGAACAAAATTTTTCTGTATTGTTTCAGTCATTCCTCCCTTAGGCTCTTACTCTCTTTTTCTTCCTGAGAAGCACCTAGCTTCTCTATACATAAAGAGAACACAAGTTTTCATATTTTTGTCCCTATCCTGCACCAACCCCTTCCCTCAGAGTAGAGATGTGGGGAATAAAGTTTTTATTTGATTGAGTCAAAGGTGAGGATCCCAGGAGAAAATTCTTCTTTTACTAGTCTTTGGTATGACAGAAAACATAAAACCAGAGGCCACATACCTAACTTATCCACACATGCCATTGCAGCAACAGTGTTCCACACAGCTGCCTGGGGCTGCTGCTTCTCACACACATCGTGCAGTCCAGCCACCTAAGTCCTCACATCCCTGGGTTGGTGTTTGGTTTTGGTATGGAGAGAGAGAGAGAGATAAAGAGAGAGAGAGAGTGTGTGTGTTGACTGCTAATCCATTCCTCTTAGTTTTGTCTTACCTCTAACTGTAAATAGAAATCAGCTAAAATCTTACATCTCTGAGGAGATGTAAGATTTAAATCTTTCTTATGTCCAGAAGTATACAGAAAATTATAGGGAGAAGACAATTGTGTATAAATATAATGTTTATGTAGAAAGGTGGAGAAAGTCAGATTTACTTAGAAGTGAATACTCTAGATTAGCAATTTACTAGCTACATGGTCCAATCTAATTACTCAAATCTATATTTCCTCCATTCTAGAAAGGAATGTTGTAGGGAGTAAGTAAGATAGTACAGGAGGAATAATTTTTTGTATGGCTGGTACAAAGAAAGCAGTTGATAAATGTGAATGACTTCTGCTGTGGAGGGATGAGATGGTCTACGAAAGGATGCAAGGACTCCAACAGATACCTACCAGGCCCCAGCACCCAGGTCTCTCTAACTGCCATCATCCTTCCCCACTCATCATTATATGTGAATGAGATCACTGAACAGCAACTTTTAATTACCAAAGAAAAACAAAAGAGAACTCTGTGGTTTAAACACTTAGGAGATTTTTTTGTTTTTGTTTTTAATTGTGAAAATACTGTACAGAGGGGTTACAATTACATGGGCAAGATAATGAGTACATTTCTTATCAAGCATTGTAGCCTCCTCCTTTGTTTCCCCTTCCCATCCCTTCTCATCCTCCCCCCCTCCGCCCCCCCAATCCAATCCTCCTCCCCTCCCCCGCCACCAAAGTTGTAAAGTTCGTTTTCGACATAACAACTTGTACATCTCATTGTTGCAATGGGTCCATCTGTACCCCTATTTAAATGATTTGTTTTTCCCCTTCCCCTCCACAAATTATACCGGCATGAAATACAGTGAAAGCAGGGGTTATACTGTGGGGGAGGGACATACAAAGCAACAAAGAAATAATCCTATAAATGAGTTAGAACAATCGCATGAAAGAAAAAACATTTGAATACATATCCTAGGGTTCATTTCCCTAACATCACCTTATCTGACCTTTTCTGCTTGACTCAGACATATACTAGTTATTGCAAATAAGGGAAACCATGGGACCTATGTTTCTTTGGGCCTGGCTTACTTCACTTGTTTTTGTTTTTTTGCCATAGAAGCTGGCTAAGAATCAACCCATTGCTGGATACAATGCTGGACTTTCTCCCCATGTGTGAAAGCACACTCTTGGTCAGTGGTTTAATATTTTTAACCACGGAAAAAGTAAATTCTAAGCTGGAATAAAACTTTGGGATAGAAAAGTACTCTTACACTTGTCAAAGGTACATGACATGCAAGCAACACACTGCGCATCCTGTTACAGGAAATTAAAGATCTAGTACTATTTGCATTGTAGTGATCATTTAGTACTTGTTTTCATTATAAAGTATTTTTCACTTTTTAAAATGTAGAACATATATAATGAACCCATGGTGTACACTATTAGCTGAAGAAATAAAGCATTACGAATATAATCAGAGTTTCACTAATGATCTCATTTCTTCATTCCCTTTTCCCCTTGACCTGGCATTTCATGTTATTTATTTACATGGGATGCATTCTTCAAGGTTATCTTCTTAAGCCAAGTTAAAAGGGCTAGGCTTCTATCAATCTTTAGAGTTAATTATTCCCTTTGTGCTGTGAGTAGAATTTGTGATGTGATAAAGCTTCATATCATCAAAATTAGGTACTTTTATTTAATCAAAAGGAGAAGAAAATGCCATTCTTAAATGTAAAATCAACAGATTGTAAAACCAAATTTTAAATATCTTTTAAAGAAGCACATTTTTTAAAAAGGATATTTAGATGAAAAATAAAAGTTTTTTATAGATGTGGGAAGAATTTGAGAATTACCTTTCAGCAATATGAAGAATTATACATAAAAATGAAATGGGTGACATGGATCAAGACGCACTGTACTCATAAACTGACTTGTTGAACTATAAACTTTTTGCACAACTACCTAAAGATAATAAAATTGTAATGCAAATTCATAAAAACCTTCCCTTCAGAGCAACTTGAAATGCTGGGAAGGAGGATAATGTAGAAACTGAAAACTAGAAGGCAAGTGAGTTGACCTCCTCTAAAACCAAGAATTTGGTTTTAAAGAAAAAACAAAGTTGAGGTAAACTTGGTTCTCAGATCCTAGCATAAAACCAGAAGAGCTGACCTTAACTAGCGGAGAAAATCTGCTAACCAATCAAAGAGGATAATAGACAGTAGGGAAACTGGTTTTCTCCACCTTTGGTGGGGAAAAGGAATTCCTTAAGAATCTATAGCATGTGTGTAGACAACATATAGGACTGAATTTATGTCATGTGTGGTCTCAGAAGGCACAGGTAAAGAAATGACAAAGGAACAAATCCCCTCAAAGGCAGGTATAGTTTTACAAACAGCCTTACTGAATATAATCACAATCCAAGGTTAAACAAGAAGAAAAAAAACATACAAGGAGGATTCAGATGGAAACATCTAAAGAATTCACATAATAAAAATATTTGATGACTACTAATAATTATGACTAAGGAAATCACCACACATTTTAACAAAGTAGTCTAAAATCTTCTAAGATTTTAGTAAGTACTATAAATTTGCATTTCTTAATACATATAAACATTGACAATTGATGAACAGCTATTAAGATAGTATACACAGGGGCTGGGAAGGTGGCTCAGTGGTAGAGCGCTTGCCTTGCATGCTTGAGGCCCTGGGTTCGATTCCTCAGCACCACATAAGCAGAAAAAAAAAAAGCCGGAAGTGGCGCTGTGGCTCAAGTGGTAGAGTGCTAGCCTTGAGCTGAAGAGCTGAGGGACAGTGCCCAGGTCCAGAGTTCAGGCCCACGACTGGACCCTTCCCCCCCAAAAAAAAGAATGTATACAAGTTACTACTTATATAGGATCTAGAGGGTGTTGGTATTACTCACCAAAGCTAACATGGTAGCAGGGTACTGTAGCTCATACCTATCTATAATCCTAGCTTCTTGGGAGGTAGAAAGCACTATAAAAACAAGGATACATACTTCAAAATCCAATTCAGAAGTACACCTCATAAACACATTTTATAATTTCTATTCTGATTCACTAGAATGATGTAACAATTCTAAACATATATATAACTAACAATGTCTCAAAATACATAAAGAGATCATTGATAGACTTACCCAGGAACCAGCTAAGTCCATAATAATATGCAAGATTTCTCACACAACTTAAGCACAGACACTGAAAATCAGTATTGGATGATACCCTTAATAAACAAATATCTAGTTGACATACATATAAAAAATTGTACCCCAATTCAATGGGTTTAACACTAATTTGATTAGTTTTCTTCAAACTACCTAAATAAACATTATATATAATGGTTAAATCTTAAGAAGTGTTCTCATGGCGATAAAAAAACAAGAATGACTGCTCTCAGAGCTCTACTATCGTATCTCAGGCATCTATACCTATGGAAGGGCCTACCTAGTACAATAAGGAAATAAAATAGACAAATGACATGAGAAGGAACAAAATAGCTATTATGCATAGCTTTCAAAAATAAAAAAGAATCTGAAATAGAATCTGCAAAGATAAAAAACTAATTGTCTTTCAACTTACTAAACCAAATATTTTTTAAAGTGTATTTATAATATCACTGCAAATACCTAATTCCTACTGGAGATATAATCTGAGAAAACCATAAAACACACTGAACCTACTAATGATCCAAATACAGAATTTTCTGTGAATTAAAGGCTCAATATTGTATCAGTTCTACTCAAATTTAATACTGAATTAGTGTAAACCCAATGAAAATTCTATCAGCATGTGAACTTAAATACATATAGTCATGAAAAAGGTAAAAGAAAAATCACATTGCCAATCACAGTAATTAACACAAAATATCTTGTACATTTGTATGTAGACACACACACACACACACACACACACACACACACACACAATCAGCCAAGGATTATGGTAGACAGGACTCCAGTTCTCACATAATTCCTATAGCACTAAGTTGCATCCTTTCATGTTGCAAATAAATTATAAATAGAAAATTATTCAATATAAAACATTTCCAATATTATATTACCTTTTTTCTTTTTTTGGGGGGAGGGGGCCTTGAACTCAGGCCTAGGTGCTGTCTTTGAGCTTCTTTTGCTCAAGGCTAGCACTCTACCACTTGGGCCACAGCATTTCTGGCCTTTTCGAGTAGCTTATTGGAAATAAGAGTCTCACAGATTTCCCTGCCTGGGCTGGCTTTGAATTGTGATCCTCAAATCTCAGCTACCCAAGTAGTTAGGATTATAGGAGTGAAGCACCAGGTGCCCAGATAATGTTATCTTCTTATCACATTTACTAGCCAAACTATGGTGCAGATGTAAATGATTACTATTTCTTAAAATAAGAAACTATTTTCACTATATTTTTGCTTCTCTCATGTCACTGGTTTATTTCATGCTTTTAGTTGATGTACCATGAAAAAGGATTATGGTACAAATCACACTGTTTCAAAGACTTCAGTTTTAAAAGAATACTTTCTTACTTGGAATCCAAAAAACTCAACTTGAGAGATGCACAAATTGTACTCAAAGGACCACTGCTGACAATATACAATGTGCCATATTCTAAGGAGTCAAATATTCTGTGATAATCACTAGAGGGCTTTAGTTGGAGCTCTGGAGGGCTTCTGATGATGCTCCTCACAGGTGAATTCTTCAAAAAAAATCCCATTTATTATCTACACCTTTGGGGTAGAAAAAGAAAACCTGAAACAATGGGTCAGAGCTCAGTGGGCAGCCCTAACGGTACCTGGCCTTGACTGCTACCTACCATTTCTCAGGCCCAGCACTAAGTGCCTGCGTGTATTATGCCACTCGGAGGACAGCAGGCTGCAGAGACATGTGCCAAGAGATTTTCCCTTTTCTATCTGATCCCCATGCCTCTTCCTCTTCCTCTGCATGACAGATAGTTATTTGATTTTTCAGAGAGGCAATGCATCCAGTGCTGTAAAGAGTGATTTGCCTATGTCAACAATGTCAATGAGTGACCTCTGCTGTTCATGACACACTTCCGTGGTCAGGGTGGGTGTGTAAACCACAGGAAGTTATGCTGGATTTCTGGTGCGGAACTTTTTCCTTCCTATCAAGACTGATGTGACCGCAGACCCTCCTCTTTGTGATTGCTAAACTTGGAAAAAAAATGAAAAAGCTATCTTTTCATCATGAGAGAATGATATAAAAGTTCTAAGAAAACTCCTGTGTTAGGCATCAGGGGTAATGAAGTGACCATGGACGGTCCAACTTCAATACACAAGAAATACAAATAATTATTGTTTCTACAATAGGGATTTCTGTTATTCATAGTCAGATATAATCCTGACACAGCCACATTGTAAGAATGACATAAAAGATGTGAAATATTTGTAAGTACTCATTTTTATCAGCAATAAGTATATACAGCATATCTATGTGATGCTGAGAATTGTAAGAAAACAGACATAGAAGATAAATAGGGCTGCTTCCTTGCCTTCAGGAGTTAGTATTGTACATAGGGAAACGTTCATCAATTAATAGAGTACTGTCATATACAAATATTGAATAAAAGAATGAACTAAAGTTGGAGGTATGGTTCAGTTGGTAGAGTGCTAGCCAATGAGCGAAAGCATTGGTACTGAATTTGAGTCCTGATCTCAGATCAAAACAAAAATATACAGCCTCAAAATCAGACAAGTAAAGCCTTGTTAGGACTGGCTTCTAAGTAATATAATTTGGTAAAAGAGAGACAACATTACAGGCTGTTCGATGTTACATATTAAAATAGTACAAGTGTGAACAAGGGAGCGATATGCTTAACACAGACTAGTGCATTTATTTATTTGCTTGGCTAGAACAGTCTGACAATAATTTTTAAATAGTTAGAAAAGGGTCAGGGAAGAGGGAAGCAGAGCCTTCTTAAAGGGACACTAGAGGACTTTGGTTTATTTATATAGATAAATGTGGAGTTACTGTATTTATTTTAACATTTTTTAACATAAGTTAAAGCTAATGAATGGCCTAGCTGGGAGCTTCCTACACTTGACATAGAAGGTTGAAACAATTTATTGCTAAGAGAACAAGTTATCACTAAAAGTGATCATGTGAAGAAAGAATCTGCAGGACTCAGGCTTACTGAATATAGAAAAAAAAATAAAAGATAACATCCAATTACCTCATAACTGAAAATTTCAAGAAAGAGATGAATTTTGTACTAAGCTGGCTGGTGGCTAAGGAAAAGAAGACAAAGAAAATGTCTGAAGAATAGATGACTGGAATCTGTTCATGCCTGAGAGCCACCCTACAAAATAGGCACTACTTTTTAAATAATCTGAAGTCCCTGCTGTCCTTCGTAAACACTTGACTCCCTTACAACTTACTCCCTGAATGGTTTATTATCCTCTTTTACCAAGACTACTCTCATTTCATCTTCAAGTCCATTTAACATGTGATTATTACAAATATTCACAGTTGAAAAACAAACAGCTGGCTGAACTCTCTGCTTCAGTCTTTTGGATATTTCATTCTTGGTAAGTGATCAGTATTTTGATACTGCTATAATAACAGGAAATGATCTGTTAAAATCTGGATCTACTGCTACCAGTGAGTGCCAGTGTAAAGAGGAGAGCTACTCTGAGAAGTCTATTAAAAAACAGTTTGCACAATTATTCCTAGGACCACAGGGAGGGAACAGTAATTTGCTTTTCAACACTAGAAAAGTGAACATCATACAAAAGGGTATCTTATGGGGTAGACTGAAAGCTAATGAGTAGAAAGCAATGGTCACCCTCACAGTAATGTTGACTAAGTAAATGCTAGAAATTCCATTATAATAGTGCTCAATAGCATTTCCTGAAGTAACAGTTGGCTCAGAAAGGCTACTTACAGGTAGAATAATTGTAAGTTAAGACATTTAAGTTTGCTGCTTTGCAAAATAACAAGCTGGTTCTAGTCACCAGAACAGGCAGAAGACAAAGCAAGATCATAAAGACAGTTGTGGAGTACGGCAAGGGTGCTTTTACACAAAACTGAAAAATAGACTGGTTAATAGTATTAAAAATAACACTGACTTATAACATATAAATACAAAATCATCATGAATGGCAAGTATTGTCTTAGACATATAACGTTAAATTTTCCAATTAAATTAGAACAAAATATTACCATAGACAATAAACTAATCCCCCGTTATAAACTCTTTCCTATCTTCCTCTGCCCAAGGCTTTCTGGATAAAACTGAACAAACATAGATCCAGCTACATGGCAGATCATGAAATGTAGAGCTTGAAGCCTTATACAGCAAAAAATTCCCAAAGTCATTCCAGAGAGCCAGATGTCAGGACAGCCAAAACAATGCAGATAGACCTTGGTCTACAAGATCTACAAAGTAACAATGTCCAATACAACCATAGCTACATCAACTATATTTCCTAAAACATTGATGCACTTTGAAAATTATTTTAAAGGCTAATTGATAAATTAAAACAAATAACTGACAATTCAACTAAAAATAATTAAAATATTACTTAAGTTAGGAATATGTTAGGCAGCAATAACTTTCTGAAACACTAGGTGCATAACTTATCACACAAAACATGTCTGTGTGCATAATTCTGTATTAGGGAGGCATAGTATCTAAATTACTTTTCAAGATTGGACACTTCTAGCAAATGTATAAAACATCACTTGGTTCTGAATGCAAAAATCACCTGTTTCCAATTAATTGCTGATGCCATTACAAAAAAAAAGGCTAGTCTAGATTCAAGAATGGGATTAAAAGTGTAAATCTAGCTACTATTACAAATCATGTTTCTTTCCAAAAGTCTACCTCCTCTGAAATGTCTTCCTCAGCTTCACCTCATTTCCTGAACAGAATGTAAACTCCACTTTCTGTTTTACAGCTCATGCACCAATCAGATCTTACCACCTGCTAGTTTCTGATTTGGCTGGTTAGACTTAATAGTTCCCTAACAGACTATAAACAGCCAGACAGCATTAGACTTCTTTTGGTTTCCTTCTGTCTAATTCAACACCCAAAATCTTACAGTGGAATGACTTAATTCCTTTTAGAGTTGTGCACTTATTACTATTTTGTGACATATGTGAAACTCTGCAACTTTTATAGTTTTTTGTGAAAATATTTCCTTAGGTAAATGATTTTCAAAGTGTCATACCTTAGTTACATATGAGATTAAATATTAATCCTGTAATCATATTTCATCCAATACTAAAAGTATTTAATTACAAATGAATCAGTGGATTTTCTGCCACTGCTATAACTGTTAGAATATGGCTTTTCCAATCTCAGTTTTCTATAGAAGCTGTATCTACTGAAGATATTCTTAAGCTAGGTGCCAGTGGCTCATGCCTGTAATCCTAGTTACTCAGGAGGCTGAGATCTGAGGATTGCAGTGCAAAGCCAACCCAGGCAGGAAAGTCCAAGAGATGCTTATCTCCCATTAAACCACCAGAAAACCAGAAGTAGGCACTGTGGCTTAAAGTGGTAGAGAGCTAGCTTTGAGCAGACACCCAGGCCCCAAGTTAAAACCCCATGATAGACACCACACACACACACACACACACACACACACACACACACACACACACACAAGATTATTCCAATACTAGCATCTTTTAGGTGATTCCTACTGAAACAGAGTAAGTGATTTTTACTATTTTTATTGAGATATTATTCACATGCAGTAAATGCACAAATTTCAAGTATGTAATTTGAAGAATCTGGACATAAGAACATACTTGTATAACCAGTTTTACACACAAAATATGAATATTGTCTTACTTGCCTTCCCTGTCCTACAGAACAACTTCCAAACTTCCTGTTACTTTAGATGTTTGCATTTCCTACCATTTATATGTTCTCTTTTGTACAGCTCTCTTACTTTCCAGCTCTCTCTTTTTCTCTCTCTCCTAGAGGTACTGGGGTTTGAACTCAGTACTTTGTGCTTCCTAGGGGGTCACTCTACCACCTGAACCAAGCTCCTTTGGTTTGAATTACTTTTCAGAGACTTGAGTTTATGACCAAAACAGCCTGAAAAACAGTATTCCTGTTAACGCTTCACATGTTTATGAGATGACAGGCACGCTCCACCACTCTCAGCTCCTTTTTTAATTGGTTCAGATGAAGTCTCACAAACTTTTGCCAAGGCTGGCCTTTACTCATGATCTGATTGCTGCCTCTTGAATAGATAGTATTATGCCTATGAGCTATCATGTTCAGTTCAGCTTCTTTCCCTTTAGGGGTTTACCAATGTTATTTCATATGTAAATAGTTCGTTCATGTTTAATACTGAATAATATTTCATTATATAGCCATATCACAATTTCTCTGTATTTTCCTGTTGATCCGGATTTGGGTTGTTTCCAGAATCTTTCAGAGTATAGATTGACCAACTCTATTCCAAAAATCCAAAATCCAAAAAACTCCAAAACCTGAACCTCTTGAGTGCTAACATGACCTCACAAGTAGACAATTCCACATCTGATTTCACATCACAAGTCATGGTCAAAATGCAGGTACACTATAAACATAGCATAAAAACTACACCCCCTGCCCCGCCCCATAGATATAGTGCAAAAACAAGTATATGGAATCTAGTATTCATTTTACACACATTCTTAGTAAGACTAATTTCTTATGTTTTCACATTTTTCACAGGACATATTAACCTCGGGGAATGCTTCAAAATTACATGCAAATTTGAAAGTCTACTATTAAGTATATTATCAGAAGTTATTACTAGAAATAGCAGTAAGTTATTATGGCAATCTTCAACATAATATTGGGATATAAACAACACTGGGGTTTTAAGTATTTGATGGAAGTAAATGTGAGACAACTTGTGTATTCTTTGAATCTCTTGAATTATCTCTTTTCTTTTCAAATTTACTTTCTTTGAAACAGTATTATTATGTAGTTCAGGTTGGCCTGGAATTTGTGCTCTTCCTGCCACACCCTTCCAAGTGCCGTGTTACAGGAGTGCCCCACCACTCTTAGGCACATTGGTTTTTATCAGACATCTAATAATAAGTCCATTCTGATATTAAAAAAAGAAAAAAGATACAGTAATTAAAAAGTAAAATTCTAATATGTAAAGAAAATTAACCGTATCATATTAGAGATGATATACATTGGTGGAACATAGTTTTGCTCCTAAATATTCAACAACGTGGCTGATGAAAACATGTGTACATCTTGAAATTTTCAAGATGTTCTACTAGTTTCCCTTCAATATAAGAGAAAATATAATGATTAAGTAAAAGATGTGAGCTTTCTTAGATGTGAAAGAAAACAGAAACCATTTATACAAAAGTTATTTATTCAAGTTCAAATACTCTTAAATGTATACAAAACTACAAAATAACTGATACCTTTTTCCCACAAAGTTATTTGATACGATATGTAAAGTAAGGATAAAACCAAGACCTGCTTACTCTCATTTCTTCTTTTTCACAGTCACCTTATTGAACGATACATCATGAAATCAATAGTTGTGCACCTAGGAAATTTACCAATTGAACTTTCTTCCACTGGTGTGTATATTTTAATCTGTCTCATGTGGGTGTCTCTTCCATTTTGGTGATTGGCTAGGACAGCAATCTGTATCATGAATGTTCGAGTTGGCTTCTTAAGATTGTCAGTTAGGGGAACATGAATCCAGCCACTTGGTTCCACCAATTCAAGTTGCTGACAAGAAAAAAATACATGAGATTATGCTTTCGTCCAGTGAATAGAACTTACAGTGGTGAACCTATCTGAAATTAAGTTATAAGTAACACTTTGCTCACTGAGAAAATGACAATATGTTAACAGCCATTACCAGTTATGGGCAACTTTACCTGGTTTACTTTCACAATTGCTAATCACTTAATTTAGACAAAAGAAGAGCAGACACATCAAGTCTTAGTGTGCACAAAAACCTATGTAATTTATACAACATTAGAAAGCACATATCTCAGTAGTCTTGACAAACAGGTGACACATTTCGTATAGGTCAAAATATAATTTTATAAATAACACACTCATATAGGTTGTTTATACATCAAAAGTAGCCAGTGCAGAAAATAACAATGAATACTGCTCTTACAACTGACAAAAGCATCATCTATTTCTCAACTTTCTATGTTCAAAAATACAAAATGTGAATCTGAGTATAGTAGCACACATTTGTAATCCCAGCTATACATGAGGTATAGGTAGGAAAATTGCAGTCCAAGGTTGAACATATTTAAGAACATAAGGCTCTATCTGAAAAATAACCGAAGCTACAAAAGGATGGGGGCATGACTCAAAAAGTGCCTACCTAAAAAAAATAAAATGGCATTAAAAAAA
The DNA here is from genome assembly GCF_000151885.1 of Dipodomys ordii. Lineage (NCBI taxonomy): Eukaryota > Metazoa > Chordata > Mammalia > Rodentia > Heteromyidae > Dipodomys > Dipodomys ordii. The sequence continues at coordinate 2,814,025 of NW_012267335.1, read as the reverse complement.
AAAGTACCTTCCTAGCTAGAGGGTGAATCTTAGTTCAAACCCAATTAATACAAAAAAGTCATTGTTAAAAATGCTGTTAGCTGGGTGCTGGCAGCTCATACCTGTAATCCTAGCTACTCAGGAGGCTGAGATCTGAAGATCATGAACCAGGCAGGCAAGTCTGTGAGAATCTTATTTCCAATTAACCACTAAAAAGCCAGAATTGAAGCTGGGGCTTAAGTGGTAGAGCACCAGCCTGGAATGAAAAACCTAATGGGCCATGCCCAGGCCCTAAGTTCAAGCCCCAGTTCACTTTCTAAAATAATTTACAACCTCAAAGGCCCATGATAAAAGGAAACCACAGACTGGATCACATGAACAGCAATAATACTGAAAGGTCTGTCATTCTTCAAACAGTACTTCTCCATTTTGCTGGGATGGCTGTCCAGGAAGTCATCTTGAGGGAGGAGCTGGGTCAAGCCTCATGCTCACTGATCCTACAGGACACTGGTGTATGCTAAGTGCTATGCTTGAGAGCTCTGGGCTCTTTTACAGCCTGGGATGATGCCCCAACCAAGTTTGTTATCCTGTCCAAAGTCTTAAAGCCCAGCACTGACTTGGCCTCCTTATAGAAGACAGTCCTTTCAGCTGTTTTCAAAAGAGGTAGTTTCATTGAAGACTGCATTGAAGATTTGCTCTACAAGCAATCTCACACACACGCACGCGCCCATGTGCACACGCACACACTTCTCCCAATCAGCTTATCTAGTTTCTAATGAATTCTTCATCTGCCTCATACCAGCACCTGGGGACTCACTAATGACACTACACTACTAGAAGAAATCAATTCAGTGCCACCGTAGGCTCCAGTCTTTGCTTTCAATCACAAGCAAACTTTGCTTTGGCTGTGGTCATTGTGGTGCTGAGGATATGGTTCTATGCTCAGTCTTCAATGCAGGTCACCGAAGCTCCTTCATGTCTCATATCAGACCTCACTTGCAGAATTTTTGTTAACGTTCCTAAAGAAGATCCTTTAAAGCCTTCTTTTGCTCTTGTTCTTCAAAGCCACAGTGCCATAGGATATGCCTAATGAACAGTAACCATCACTGATTTCCCCACCAACTTAATCCATATGGCCTCTATAGGCAATGTCAACAGTAAATTTTGTGTGCTTAGGAGCAATGGTAAACAAAACAAGTCAAAGGTAAATTAAGGACAAGAGAAAAACAATACAATCCAGAGACATGGTAAATGGGCTGGGACTGTAGCCAAGTGGTAGATTGCTTGCCTAGCATCAAGTTCAATCCTCAGCACTGGAGAAAGAGAGGAAAGGGATGGAGGGAGGGAAAACAAGGAGGGAGGGACACAAAAAGAGAGAAAACAAGTATTATTAATATCCTCAGTGACCTGATATATTGTATCCATGAAACAAGAATAGAATCTACTTTTTAAAGACCAAGGAATAAAAAGGTCTTAGAAATTTAAAAACACACCAATAAAAATTTCTTAGTGTAATAGAAGTTAAATTAATGTCTTACCCCCCCCAAAAAGAGAAAATCAATCACAAAATTAATGGCTCAATACAAGAGGTGAGCTAACAATGTCAATTCAGAAGGAGCAAACGGAGGAAACAGGAAAAGTATCAAATCTAAGTGTCTTCCCAGAACAGAGGTGGTGCTGCCAAACTGAGGAAGCACAAAACCAACATAAAGAAAGAACAGATATAAGGTATAGCACCAGGAAACTTCAGTATTGAGGACTGAGAGATTATCAAAGCTACTAGAGATAAAATCAGATCACAGGCAAAACATGTGATATGAAAAGTAGCATATATTTTTCAACATTTACTGAAACAATGAGGCAACAGAGAATGTGTTTAAAATTGTGAGGGAAAATGATTTCCAAACTAGAATTCCATACCCAGCCAAATCATGCCTCCAGGGTGAGATTAAAATAGTTTTCGGTCATACAAGGTTTCAACTATTTACCTCCCATGTGGAGGATGAATTCCACCCAAAAAGACAGAATGAACAAGAAAGATGAGCTGGGACTCAGAAATCAGGGATCTACCAAACCAAGAGGTAATTCCCTGGATGATGCTGAAAGATAGCTTAAAAAAGAAGACAGCTATGCCAGTCTGAGAAACAGACACCAAGAAAAGCTTAGAAACAGAAGCAATGTACAGGGAGGTCTGAGAGAGAAGACAAGGCGGGAGGTTGAGGAGGCTAAAGAGCTCCCAGTAGATGACAAAGGTCTAACCCTAGGGGAAGGAGGCAGGGAAGAAAGGGGGGCTGGCTGAGTGGACGCATGGTAGACTGTCATGCATGATGGCCTAGGCAAAGTTGGACAATGCTACTTACTGGCAGACTCAGAAAAGAGACGCCTTTTGGTGTCCCTGTTGTGCTCAGTCAGTGGCTAGAAGCAAAATGGGGGAGGCATGGCCCTTAGAACAAATACATTGATGGCAGCATTATTCACCATAGCTAAGATGTGGAACCAACCCAGACACCCCACAGTAGATGAATGGATCAAGAAAATGTGGTATATATACAGAATGGAATTTTATACTTCCATCAGAAAGAATGATATCACCCCATTGGTAAGGAAATGGAAAAACTTGGAAAAAATCCTATTAAGTGAAGTAAGCCAGACCCAAAGAAACATAGGTTCCATGGTTTCCCTCATTTGTAATAATTAGTATATATCTAGGATAGTCCTAGAAGAGGATCACAATAGCTCAATAGCTATGTACATATGGCCATATAAGATGATGCTAAGCGAAATGAACTCCAAGATGTGGAAACAAGAGATTTTTCTTTGTTGTTTTTTTGTGGAAACAAGAGATTTTTCTTTGTTGTTTTTAATGTACTGTGTGAAGTTACTTCTTTTATCTTTTGTGGCTTTTTTTCCACCTTTGGTTTATCCCCTGTTACTACTGTGTTTGATTCTGGGCCCCTTGGTATTATATGTATATTTAACTGAATTGGGGACAGGGCTGGGAAGGTGGCTCAGTGGTAAAGTGCTTGCCTTGTATGCATGAGGCCCTGGGTTCCATCCCTCAGTACCACATATGCAGAAAAAGCCAGAAGTGGCACCGTGGCTCAAGTGGTACAGTGGCAGCTTTGAGCTGAAGAGCTTAGGGACAGCACCTAGGCTGAGTTCAGGCCCCATGACTGACCAAAAAAAATGGTGAGACAAAGGACAAAGCGTGAACCAATGCACTTAGCAATGTGATACAAGACATTATGTTGGAAATGAACTTGACAACTGAGTGAGGTAGCTGGGGGTGGGGAAGGAAAGTAGGAGAAAAAGTGGGAGAAAAATGAGGAAGGAGGGGTAACATTGTTCAACAAGAAATATACTCACTACCTTACTTATTAAACTATAACCCTTCTGTACATCACCTTTACAATAAAATCAAATTTAAAATAATAAATTTTTAAAAGGAGGAGGAAGAATGCTGTCAACATTTTGAGAACTGGACCCGACACATGCGCTAGAGAAAAGCTAGCCTCTTCAACAAATGATGTTAGAAAAACTGGATTTCATACACATACAAGATGGAAATTAGATCTCTATCACTTGACTTAAACAAAAATCAATTCCGAATGAGTCAAAGACCACAACATAATACCTGAAACTTTGAAATAACTACAGGAAAACATAAGGAAAATACTTGAAGATATATGCATAAGCAACCAATTTCTATATAGATGTCCAATTAGCTCAGGAAATAAAAGCAAGAACCTGACACATGGAATTGCAGCAAACAAAAAAGCTTATGCACATTAAGGCAATCAATTACCAAAATGAAGAGAACCTACAGGCAGACAATCTTTGATGAGTATTCACCAGATAAGGAATTCATATCCAGAATACATAAAAAGCAAAAAGAAAAGAGAAAAAAGAAAAAGCACCAAATAGATGATCCAATCAACAAGTAGGACAGATGAACTGAATAGACAGTTCTCAGAAGATGTATAAATGACTAATAAAGAAATATTCAATATCCATAGCAATCAAGGAAATACAAATTAAAAATACACAAGGTTCTATTCCCCACCTCACCCAGTCAGAATGGCAATCATCAAGGAAACAGCAGATGCTGGCAAAGACGCAAGAGAAAAAGGAAACACTTACAAACTGTTGATGATAATGTAAATTGGTTCATCCAGTGTAGAAATCAGTATAGAACTTCTTCAAAAAGCTAAAAACAGGGCTACTATATCTGGTCTGGCTATTCTCCTATGTGTATACCCAAAGGAGTCAAAGTCAGCAAAGTCAGAGTACCGCACATCCATCGTTACTGAATCACTATTCACAACAGTCATTGAATCGGCCTACATGATCGTCAATGCATGAATGGATAAGTAAAATACTACATATATAATAATTGAATAGTAATCAACCATAATAAAGAATGAAATTATGTCACTTGCTGGAAATTGCATGGAGGTTGAGATCATCATACTAAGTCAAATAAACCAGATTGAAGGAGACAGATATGCCTCTCTCATGAGAGAAAACCAGATCACATGTGAGCATCAGAACATTAAAACAGGTATTTCTCAACATTTACAGAATGTGTTTAAAATTATGAGGAAAAATTATTTCCAAACTAGAATTCCAAACTCAGCCAAGTGAGAGGCTCTTAGTGCAAGGTATCAGAAACCTTCTGAAATAATGGCTAAGAAGCCAATTGCTGACTTGGTACTTCGTGGAAATGCAGATCTCTCCAAGGTAGGGATAAAGGTAGCCATCATTGTTTAGGACTGGATGAAAAGACATCCATTCATGAAGACTGACTCCACTAATGTTTTCTTGCCTTATGATATTTCCTTTTCTATGGAATATTAATAGTTAATAGTAGCTAAAGCATCACTGGAACACTTAGGTCTTACCAGGCATTGTTTTAAGCATTTACATATATAGTTTTACCTCAATCTTGCAAAAGCCCTAGAGAAGTACACTATTTTAACCTTTATTTTAAATGTAAGAAATATAAGGCACAGAGAGGCTGACTGTGCAAGGGTCACGTTATGTAGCACAACTGGAATTCAAACCCCAGAGGATGACTCCAAAACTGGTGCTCTTAGATCCTTATCAACTTAAAGAAACATTTGTATGTCCAACCATTTTACCTAATTAAAACTGTCAATTTCCCGAGATTAGATAGCAAGGCATACTACTAGATGTTATAATAACATAGTCAGTTTTCTAGGCTTGGCTTCCTTTGACTACCATGTGCCATGTTCTTACCAGACATGGATTCCAACATCTTAACACCACATCTCTAATTTGCAGCAGAGGTTCACAGAGGTTATATAATTAGCCTATGGGCCACCTAGCTGGTAAGGACATGGGCTAGTATCTCTAAATAATTCCTGTGCCAAACCCCTGATTATCACAAAGGTAATAGTCTTCAAATAAATCTATCTGGAGTAAGTATAAGATAACAACATATTCGGAATGAGCACAAGTGAATATAAACTATCAAACTCAAAAAGCCATAATCCTCTAACGTAAACCTTAAAGAGAGGCAGAACAATGTAGTAGAAGACCGGGAAGAAAAGAAGAAATGATTTCAATTGTGTCAGTATACTGTTTTATATTAGTTACTATACACAGGCTAAAGAAAGCATGACAAGGAAAACAAAAATTCTTATAGATCTAGACAGAGATGAAAAACTGATATACATCTTCAGTTTTAAATATGTGAATGTAAACAAAACAGTTCCAATAGGTTTTCAAAACAAGTAAAGTAACTCCTAAGACATACAAACTCACTTTGCTTAAAAAATCTATGATCTGCACTAGTTCCATAATTCATATCTAACAGGTCTTGATTATAAAATACAAAAGGCCAAAACAATTCACTTCATAATTTACTTTCACAAGTTTTCAGCCAAATCCAGATTTAAGAATAATGTGAAAGTATACAAAATAAATATTTTGGAGTGAGACATAACTCATTTATTATATGGAATGTTAAAAACATTAAATTAACTCTACTACTTCTGGCATATATAACATGAAGTTCAACTATATCTTGATGTGAATACCATCATTTTGAGGAAAAAAAGTTAACTTCTTCCTAAAACTGCAATCATAACAAGTAAGTAGAAAAAGCAAAGGCATTTTTTTTTTGTTCTATTCCATAGTACCAACAAACAGCCCAGTGGAGACATGGCAGTGTGCCAGGTTGCCCTGTGAGCAATTAGGCTTCCTGGCAATCAAGAAGCAGGTCTCCTCAGAACACCCCTCCCCCACCCTTTAGAAAACTAACATGTTAAGGGCTTGATGGTTTCATTTCCCCTTCCAAAAGCCATATGTGAGATACATTTTGTTTAAATGGCAATCTTTCTATCCTCTAGACTGAAAAAAGGGTACAACAACAAATAAGAATTATATCAAGCAGAATAAATGAAGGACTAGTAAGCATCATTGTCTATAAGACTACTAATTAGAACTTAATAACTGCCCCCCATACACAGTAATCTCACTGGAATAAGCAGAAGAATCAAAAGATTCATAAAACAACTATGAAATATAAAGGTATGCTTTAATTGATCAAGAAACTCAAAAGCAAACTGAAATAGTAAAATGCTGGTTTCAATGAAGATGTCTAAATTTACTCTATTACATCTAAGGGGAAAAAAACCGACATTGAGTGATCCCAACAAATCTTTATGGGAGATTAAAGGTAATTAATTTCACACTTAAATGTTTCATGGATCTAAACGGAAGGTAAGACCATCAACACATTGGGCTACATTTTGCAAGTGCCTGCATCCAATTTGAAACTCTAAGTTAATACTTTTTTTTTTTAAAGCAGATGATTTTTTAAAAAAGGAAAATCTCTGAGGGCCATACTTCCTAATATATTTCCTTATTAGGAGGTTAGTTGAAAAAATATGACTCAAAAACAGTATTAGCAATGGCCAAGATATTTATGAATCTCAATTTTAAGTGAAACCCATGACACATGACATTTCTGTGTGCATGAAGCTAAGACATACTTCACCTACAAATAAAACAGATTTTGGAATAGATTTTAAAATTAATATTGTATTATCTATTATTATACATACCCTCAACAAATGCTCATTATTTCTTTTAAAGTTTTTCATTTAAGTGTTTCATTATTTATAGTGTGTACATGGAAACCATTCTTCTAGTTTTTGATGTGCCAATGACAAGAGTACAATAATGTAATCCCATAACACCTTATCCTATATGCAGAAATCTTCACAGATTGAAAATATCAGTATCAATAAACATTTCCCTACAGTCAGAAAACCGTCTTTAACCAAGAAAAACTAAGTCTATGAACAGCAGACACTGATGGTTTCATAAGACACTGCAGACAGTTCAGCAGGCGATTTTCTGGGTGTTTTGGATTATGCTCTGGAGGTGCTGGCACAATGGAATTTCAATATCACAACTGCTTATTTCTGTGTGTATCTTTAAAATAACAGGTAGAGAAAGAAAAATTAAGTACAAAATAGCAAAATAAAGTGTTTTTAATTCTTCTTTCCAAACGATGTAATTTATAACCATTACACAAATAGAGAAGAAGCACAAAGGGGAGGGGGTAAAGTAATGTTCCAAAGGTTCAGTTTACAAGGACCTCACACAAAGTTTTTTTTTCTCTGTAACTCTTACTAGAAACAGTATTATTTGCTAAAAATGCACTAGCTGCCAAGAGCTATGGTCCATCTAAAGCAAAATGCTTAGGACAGAAATAGAGTGTTAACACACAAAAAAGGGCAGGGTTTAGTATACAAATTTCTGTAAAACCTATTAAAAATAAGATGAAAATTTGATTTTGATCTCTTTATCACTAAAAGTAATAATAAAGAAAATGCTAAAATACGCAGTACTGTCTTAAAACAATAAGAAGTAATGAAATTTCAAACTTCTAATTAAGCCTCTTCTTTTTCTTTCTTTCTTTCTTTTTTTTTTTTTTGTTAAGTTATTGGGAATTCAACACTAGTCTCGGTTCACATGATAGAACAATGGGAAAATTTTCCGAATGGTTGAACACTAACCCTGACAAGTGTGGAGAGCCAACTACAATACATTACATGGTAGCATAACCTGCCACCCACGTTGCTGAGAACGGCTTTCAAGCACACGCACTGCACTGGAAAACCACAAAATCCCTCACTACACATTGTCTTTCTTATTCTAGGTGAAATACACCATCAATTCTTTCCTTTATAAATCATGTTTTATCACTATTTTTGAAGCTCATTTACAACTTGCCATTTTCTGACAATGCAAAAGATGTCTTTTTTTAAAAAAGAAAATGAAACAGGAAAGTTATCTACCTCCTGGAAGATTACAAATGATGGATGGTTTTGCAGCACAATTTCTCATAAATTATTAGAGGGCGGGGAGAGAGTCCAGATGATCTAAAACAAGTTTTAAAATAAAATTTTAATTTCTTTCTTACTTTTCAGAAAAGATTCATTGCAATAATAATTTCCAATGACTACCAACTACAAAAGACTGAGTGACACAAAATGAGGGTAGAAAATACAAATTGAACATCTTTTTCAGACATTCAAAGATACTAATTTTGAAGATCAAGATGGTTTAAAATCATTTCCCTGTAGCATTTTGTCAGATAAATGCTTCTGCACACTCTTCTAGCCTTCCTATTTCCTTCCCTCCAATGCCAGCCCACCATGACCCACCTCCACCCACAGCTGGCTAACCAATTCACAGAACCCCAAAAGAGAAACAGGATGAAACAGTTTCCTCTGAAGTTTTCATTTGCAATGTTATTTGTAAAGAGAATTTTATTTCTAAGTGTTTCTACTAAAAGCACAAGGTCAATTAATTCTATGAACTATTGGTCTTCATGCCTGACAGTTTGGTGGATTACCAAAGTTGGACCTCTTATAATGGATAACTGAATGCAATCAGTTATCCCCAAAATTATAACACCACTTGTCATCCAATGAAATTTTAAGGTTCTTTTAATAACTTACTAGTTTACATAATTTTCCCAAAATCAGTAGTATTTTATGATAGAAATCCTACATTTATCCCAAATTGATTTATAAGTTTCATAGAGTAATATTTATTTCATACAAGTTTATTATAAAAATAAAGCTTTCTGAAAGTAATTATCAGCTATTAGGCCTTTATTTTCTTATATGTTTACACAACTAAATAAGCCATATGAGAGCCATATTTTATATAGTACCCAGTAGTCTATACAGAATTCTCCTCAAGGTGTAGAAAGCACAAGTAGTTTCCTGGAAACTAATAGAAAAACAAATTTGTAAGCCGGGCGCTGGTGGCCCCACAACCGACAAAAAAAAAAAAAAAGAAAAAGAAAAACAAATTTGTATTTTACCTCAAATATTGAAAAAAAACTTTAATCTGTAATACTATTTATTTTTGCTGGGCACCGGTGGCTCACGCCTGTAATCCTAGCTACTCAGGAGGCTGAGATCTGAGGATCGCAGTTCAAAGCCAACCTGGGCAGGAAAGTCCTTGAGACTCTTCTCTCCAATAAGCCACTAGAAAACTGGAAGCGGCACTGTGGCTCAAACAGTAGAGTGCTCGCCTTGAGCTGAAGAGCACAGGGACAGCGCCCAAGCCCAGAGTTCAAGCCCACAACCGACCAAAAAAAAAAAAAAACACTATTTATTTTTAAAAAGCTTATAAGAAATCCAGGCGCCGGTGGCTCATACCTGTTATCTTAGGCTGAGATATGAGGCTTGAGGTTCAAAGCCAGCCTGGGCAGGAAAGCCCATGAGACTCTTTATTTCCAATTAAACAGCAAAAAGCCAGAAGTAGAGTGCTAACCTTGAGGAAAGAAGCCTGGCATTAAAGCTTCAGTACCAGTAAGCACATGCATGCTCGCAACATTTACACACGCATGCACACACACACATGCATATAAAAAAAAGAAAATTTATATTAATTGGATGTTTATTGTGTGACAGGCAATATGGACAAGTCTTTCTACCTTTACTTTACTTAATCATCTCAGGAATCCAGCAAGATCAAATATGAGAACAGTGAGGCTTCAGAGGACCCACAGCTAACCTAACTAGATCTGTCTAGTTCACCAAACAGAGTGAACTTGGTCGGTTCACCTCTTAACACATAACATGGTCATCTCTCAGTGTCACTGTACATCAGTAGGTATGAGGGTGTCAATTTCTTTGTGAAATATGACATTTCATGTCCATAATGTTTAACTGATTTTAATAAGCTAAGCCAACATATATCCTAGCAAAAATTCTATTATGCTTACCTCTGCCTTTGTTTGTAAAATTTTAATTTGTTCATTTGCTGTGCCACACTGACACCTAAAACCAAATTACTACCATAGGGGCACACTGAGCATTTCCAAAAACTGTTACTACTTCCCCACCCTTACTTGACTTCACTCACTGCTTTGTATGACATCTGGAAGAATACTTGTGCAATTAGGATTGATAGGCAGAACTTTTTTTAAACTACTGGCTTGGCTAAAAGTCTTGGCAGTGAATTTTAATGTGAATAAAGAACTTTTTTAAATGCTCAATTATACCCCCTTAGTCTATAAATTTGTTACTGTAGATATTTACTTTAAAATAATGCATTCTTGCCGAGCGCTGATGGCTCACGCCTGTAATCCTAGCTACTCAGGAGGCTGAGATCTGAGGATCGCGGTTCAAAGCCAGCCCGGGCAGGAGAGACCTTGAGACTCCTATCTCCAATAAACCACCAGAAAACCGGAAGTGGCGCTGTAGCTCAAGTGGTAGAGCACTCGCCTTGAGCTGAGGAGCTGAGGGACAGCGCCCAGGCCCAGAGTTCAAGCCCCACGACCGACAAAAAAATAAATAAATAAATAAAATAATGCATTCTTCAGAAAAAAGGCTTAGAAGTAAAATCCAAAGTTATCTATATTGTCCGCTTTGCTTGTTTCTAAAATAAGTCAAATGAAAATAAATTGCATAGCATAAAACATTTCAAGTACAAAGTATCCAAAAAGGGGTAAACAATCACCTTAGTAAAGATCTGACATTCTGATGAGCCAGACATGAGTCAGAATATGCTCTAGTAAATTTTATACATTAGATTATAACAGAATGTTTAAAATTGCCAAATTATCCCTTTATGCAAAACAATGCTGCAAAACAATAATGCCACTGACACTGAAGAGTCAATAGATTAGATCTATATTATCTAATCCAACACCCATGAAAAATTCATTAACTTAAAAAGAAACATACAAGCCATAGATGTAGTATTCTCTGTTCAACTGTGGACACTTCATCTTGAAACACCAAATATCCACAGTAAGAAAGGTCAGTGACAGCAACATTTCATAGTTAGATCTACTAGTAAGGAACTAAATCCTACTCTCCTTCACTAAAGCATTCTTGAATATACACAGGGCATATGTACTCTTAACAGCTGTCACCTTGCATAGTCATGTACTAGTAGGAAACATTCAATACCAAGAAAAGGAGAAAGTGTGAGGACATAAACATATTGGCTGAGAATCTACTCTGTATTGCTATATGGAGATAGTTTTACACAGCTTATTTCATTTAATCATTGAAACTACCCTAACAAGATAGGAAATATGATACTCTTTGGGGGGGGGGGTACCAGTCCTGGGACTTAAATTCAAGGCCTGGGTGCTGTGCCTGAACAATTTTGGCTCAAGGCTAGTGCTCTGTCACTTGATCCACAACTTCACTTCAGCTTTTTTTAGTGGTTAACTGGAGATAACAGTTCCATGGACTTTCTTTCCCCAGCTGGTTTTGAACTAGGATCCTCATGAGTAGCTTAGGCGTAAACCACTGGCACCTGGCTTGTGATACTCCTTTAAAGTAAATAGAGGCTTGGAAAAGACAGCAATTATCTTGTATCACAAAATACGAAGGGATAATACCAACATCTTAACTCTGACAGAGTTTGACAGAGTCCAAACCCCTTGATTAAAGCTGCATGTGGCAAAGATAGTCTAGAAACACAGGGTCCCTTCTTGAGCTTGGGTCTAATCCTTCACTCCTACTCTACAAACAGTATTTAAAACCCAGATTGCTGATTATGAAACAGACAAGGTTTTCCCCCAGTAAGCCAAGGCTAGGGAACTTTGTGTTCAATGGTGAGTACAAATAAGACTCCTGGGGAATATCAGCAAGTTTTAGATGACTACAAGCTCAGGTTAAATGGAGTTCAGTGAGTGATGGCAATTCCATGCTACTGATAATCCTGATTTTAGTCAACAGAAAACTCTTCAATTGGAATTCCATATTTGTCATAGGCAATTTCCTCTCAACATAACTCTAAAAAACAAGAAGTACTTAAAAGCCAGGAGTACCTCTCAATGCCTTCTACTGATCTTCCTTAGCAAAATAAAATGGTAATTTTAAATTTACAAAGCTAATATTTAACAACTAGACATTACAAACTCAGTAATTTTGATTTGCTTTTCACTCTTTCATGATTTTAAATGTGATGTAGCAACCTAAGTACTAGGGTACAGAGTGAAGGTAAAGAGAGCTTTCTTCTTATTTCTCAACTTGTATTTATCCCCTAAATTGTCTTTCTTAACCTGCTGAGCCTGTTTACTACCTGAGGGCTATAAGAGGCAAATTAATTTTTTCCAAGCCTTTCCATTTCCTAACAAATGGGACAATGTCATTCTTTCTGATGGAGGCATAGAATTCCATTGTGTATATATACCACATTTTCTTGATCCATTCATCTACTGAGGGACATCTGGGTTGGTTCCAGATCTTAGCTATGGTAAATAATGTTGCAATAAACATAGTTGTGCTGGTAGCTTTAGTGTGGTCTTGTTTGTAAACATTTGGGTAAATGCCTAAAAGTGGGATTGCTGGGTCATAGGGGAGCTCTATATGAAGTCTTTTCAGGAACCTCCATACTGCTTTCCAAAGTGGTTGAACAAGTTTACACTCCCACCAACAATGAAGTAAGGTTCCCTTCTGTCTGCATCCCCTCCAGCATCTGTTGTTGTTAGAATTCTTGATTATAGCCATTCTAACTGGGGTGAGGTGGTATCTCAATGTTGTTTTGATTTGCATTTCTTTTATGGCTAGGGAGGTTGAGCATTTCTTCATGTGTCTATTGGCCATTTGTTAGGAAATGGAAAGGCTTAGAAAAAATTATATTAAGTGAAGTAAGCCAAGCCCAAAGAAACATAGGTCCTAGTATAAGTCAAGCAGAAAAGGTCAGATAATGTGATGTTAGGAAAATGAACCCTTAGATATGTATTTAAATGTTTTTTTCTTTCATGCATTTGTTCCTAACTCATTTATAAGATTATTTCTTTGTTGCTTTGTATGTCCCTCCCCCACAGTATAACCCTTGCTTTCACTATATTTGATGTCGGTATAATTTGTGGAGGAGATGGGGAAAAAAAAGTCATTTAAGGATACAGGTGGACCCCTCGCAACTATGAGAAGTACAAGTTGTCATGTCGAAAACGAACTTTACAACTTTGGTGCGGGGGGGGGGGGAGGCTGGGAAGGGATATGAAGGGTAAACAAAGGAGGAGGCTGCAATGCTTGACAAGAAATGTACTCATTATCTTGCCTATGTAATTGTAACCCCTCTGTACAGTATATTCACAAAAAATTAAAATTAAAAGAGGCAAATTAAGAAGCTCCCCAATTCTCCAATCCACTGCATTGCCTTTAGTCTTTATCTTCTCTAAGATCATAAGTATATCATAAAGTAGTGCCAAGAGAGGAGAATCATTTAAGACTAATCAGTCTTATATCCTTTTCTTCAGTTAATCCAAAACAAATGCCACTCCATGACTTCCCCACTTTCAAGGTAACTACCATGGGTCACTTCAGGAGAGAATAAATGCACATGATATTAACTAAACACCATGTGCCAGCTACTTAGCCTCGAGTATGATCAAAAGAGATATCTTGATACTAATGGAAGCTATCGGAGATCTCTCTGTCTCCCCCTCCCCCCCCGTCTTTCATACACATACACACACACACACATACACACACACACAATTTGTTATTAGGCAGGACACAAATTTGGCTCCAGGGTTGCTGACAGTTGAAGCAAAATAGGTAACATTCATTATTGGTTTTGACACAGAACAGAGACCCTTTTGCTTATAAACAGATTAGCTTCCAAAGGGCCATCATTAAGTCTACTTAGTTACAAGTGTAAATTTAAACTACAGAAGTAACTGCTAATATCATTGGCTGATGGCTGACAGAGTTAACATACTTAACCCTCTCATGCACACCCTTGTAGGCATATGGATTAACACTAACAAGAAATTTTACGAAGCCCAGGCGTCCGTGGCTCACGCCTGTAATCCTAGCTACTCAGCAGGTTGAGATATGAGGATTGTGGTTCAAAGCCAGCCTGGGCAGGAAAGTCTGTGAGACTCCTATCTCCAATAAACCACCAGAAAACCAGAAGTGGTGCTGTGGCTCAAGTGGCAGAGTACTAGCCTTGAGCTGAAGAGCTCAGAGGCAGTGCCCAGGCCTAGAGTTCAAGCCTACGACCAACAAAAAAAGAAAAAGAAAAAAATATATTTTTACGAACTGATGTAGCCAATGAACTGTATTATAGCTAAAGAATATGTATGTTTTTCAAGCAATTCTTAATTATTGAAAAAGAATAGAAAACTCAACTTTTGAGGGAACATTCTAAAGATCTAAGAATAAGCTTTAAGACTGTTAGCATTACTGTACTTTGAAGTAATTTATAAAACAAGTAAAATAAAGCTCTGTGATCATTCTTTAAATCTTAGCAGTTATTTCCAAAATAAGTATAAGAGTAGATAATGGAAAATGGATGTAAAATAATTAAAAGAATATTCATTCTTCTCATCAAAGAAGTTATAATTAGAGGAAGAAGTCAAGAGTTAATATTGTATATGATTATTATTTTAAAAGATATAACTTTACATGTACAATATATGTTATTTGGCCAAGTTCACTATAATTGAGAAAAAAAGCAAAATAGGAAATATATTCTTCTCTCCCTGAAACAGTGTAAAGAAATTCTGCTACTAAATATCATAGATCACTTTCCCTCCATTTCAGAGGCATCTACCCAGCCGGAATACTGGGGTAAATTCATATAAAACTGAAAAATTGTTCAAGAATGTAAGATTACTTTAACAGGGACTTTAAAAAGTTAAAAGTGATATAATACCACATGATCTCAAATGTGGATGGAACCTAAAAGAGTCAAATGTGTAACAGCAGATGAGCTGTCTTAATTACCTATGAGGGAGAAAAACAGCCACAAAAACCTCTCCACTCCCCTGTCTTCCCAGTTTCTACTCCAATATTCTCACTTCATCACTCTCAGGATGCTTCAATGGTTCTTTCATTTATCGCATGTAAAATACAAAGATGAGAAAAATGGAGTTCCTGAGTGAGCTCACTCTCATTACATAAACTTCCAATGCTTCAACAAGGTAGGTTTCAGCAATAATTCTGATAGCACTTTCTGATACTACTAGCCTAATCAGAAATATGTTTGTTGCTAGAATTAGGGACTCTGTTACCACAAGATAAAGAAGCTAGTCTACTTTGGATCGGGAATGCTCCACAAGGCCCTTATGTTAAAAGCTTAATCCCCAGTGTGGTACTATTAGAAAGTGGGAGACACTTTTAAGTAGGGTCTAGTGGGAGATTTTCTAGACAATGAGAGTATCAGAATCTTCCTTTCTCTTTCTCTTTCCAGCCATGAGATAAGGAGTTCTGTTCCACCACATTCTAGTTTGTGCTCTTGTGGCTCAAGTAGTAGAGAGCTCACCTCGAGCTAAAGAGCTCAGGGACAGTACACAGGCCCAGAGCTTAAGCCCCATGACTGACCAAAAAAAAAGGAAGGAAATTCATCATACTGAAGCATCGATAGAATATAATCTTAAGGACATGGGTTAAGTGAAGTGAGTCAGTCACTAAACACAAATATTGTATTACTCCACTAATATGAGGTATTTAGATAGTCAATGCTATAGAAACATAAAGTAGGATGGTAGTCACCAGAGGCTGGAGGTAGAGAAAGGGAAAGCTTTAAATTTAATGCATAGAGAATTTCACTTTTTTTTTCATTCATTTTTGTTGTTTTGTTTTGTTAATTGTGGGGCTTGGATTCAGGACCTGAGCACTGTCCCTGAACTCTTTCTGCTCAAAGCTAGTGCTCTACCACTTTGAACCAAAGTACCACTTCTGGTTTTCTGGTGGTTAACTGGAGATAAGAGTCTCATGGACTTTCCTGCCCAGGCTGGCTTTGAACCATGATTCTCATATCTGAGCCTCCTGAGTAGCTAAGATTACAGGTGTGAGCCACCAGCAACTAGCAAAAATTTCACTTTTGAAAGATAAAAAAGTTCTGGAAATGTGTTGTACAGCCATGTATATAGACGACTGAACTGAATGGTTAAAAACAAGGACGATCATAAATTTTGAGATTTTTTTTTTCAATTTAAAAGCAAAATTTCTGAGAAAGGTAATATGATTTGCCCAGAAAATCTTCTTATAGCAAACTAAGCGAACATGGATCACCTGCCTCCTGGTAGATTTATGTGGTAACTTTTTGTCCTAGGTTCTCAGCCACATTATCTTTTATGTTCTTCTTAGAAGAGGATTTGGTGATCTGTAGCTCAAAATCCACATCATTTTCACTTTTATAAGAAAGACAGAAATTTCTGCTGAAATATACAGAGCCAGAGGTTAAAGTAAAGGGTTTTTTAGTTTTGTAGTCTGCTCTTGACTATGACTATTGCTACTTTGCCTAAAAGCAACAGAGCAGTTCTATTAATTACTGCAAAACAACTGACTACAAAAAATGGCCTTGTGGCACTCTTGCTACATCTATGTTTGCCTGAAGTATGTATGCCCTGGCATGTTATGAAACAAGACTCCTTCAGAATCATCTTACAAATACAGGCTGAGAATTTCTAATCTGAAAACCTGAAATCCAAACTACTCCAAAATTGGCAACTTTTTGAGTACCAACACAATCTTACAAGAAAAGCACACAATGACACTGATTCATGAGCATTATTACTAATAACTACATAAACTTACCTTCAGACTGTGTAACTGATAAATATCAAACAAATCAGTATCATGCTTTGACTTTATCATCCCCAAGGTCCCTTATTACCTACATGTAAATATTTCAACATTTTCTTTAAAAAAACAGCAATGAATTCTACGTACTTCTGACCCCAAGAATTTTGAATAAGAAATAATCTGTACTGGCAGTCCCATGGTTCCTGCCCTAGCACACTTCTTACCTGCTATACACACCTCCTATGTGAATTAACATGCCACCTAAATTCTACTTACACACTGATGATTCTCAAAGCTATACCTCTAAGCTAGTCCTCTTTCTTAGATTCAGACCCACATACCTGACTATTTTAAAGACACACAAGCAACCAAAGCTCCTCTCATCTCATCACGTACCTCTCCCACCCCCAGAGGATGCTCTTTAACTCTGCGTACTATATTTGGCAAATAGCAACCTTCAAACCAGCTGCCTAAGCCTAAGAAGAATTGCAGATATTCCTGCCTGTTCACACTTCAATCGCCTCACTAATATTCCCAACATTTCCCAGGTGTCAAGCAGTCCTAAGTCTACTGCAGATTCATCCATCCTTCCTCATGTGCTGAGCCAATCAAGCCTTAGCTAAATCCTAACAATGCTCACCTGGATACTACACAGCGGCTTGTCATGTTGCGTTGGCCCCATCACTTCCTCGATTAAGCTTAGCAGTTCTTCATTTAAAATCTAACCTCCTAGGAAGTTCAACTGTAACCAAACCTGACTTTCGCCTACACATTCTCACAGAACATTTATTTATTTCCCTGTAAGAACATAAACTCACAGGAACCCTGTAACATCACAATAAATGTACTGAATAATGAATGAGTATTACTTACTCCCTCACGCTGGGTAGGCGTGCAGGCACTGTCACTACACTATACCTTCCCAGACCCTTCCTAGCAGCCTGCCTTTACTGTGCACCTCAGTAGGCTGCCATTTGTCCTTGAGAGTTAGCAAAACCAACATCTACTATAGAAAACTTTCTAAGCCATTGCCCCTAATAGCCCCTTGTGCCCCCATAGCACTTCATGTGTTTACTTTCAAAATTCATTCTAACTGATTCTTAAAAACACAACAATTATTCATATTGATGGGGTAGCACATGCTTTTCACTCCCACATGCACTGTGAAATGATTAAATCAGTTAAACATGGTCTATCCTCTTCAACACTTACTGTTCCCTTGTCATCAAAATCCATCCTAGTTTTTTGAGATATAAAATATGCAACCGTTATCTTCTGTCATCCTTCCATGCAACTGTACTCCAAAACAACATTTTGCTCCTATCTAACTGTAACTTACCACCCACTGATCAAACTTTCTCGAATTACCACCTCCCCCTCCTCTCTCTGGCCTATGATAACCATTCTACCCCTATGAAATCAGTCCTTTCAGACTCCACGTGAGTGAGATCACATGGTACTTGTTTCCTGGGCCTGGCTAGTTCACTCAGTATAAACAAGTACAAGGCTGAGTTCAAACCCCAGTACTATCTCACACACACACACACACACACACACACACACACACACACACGCACACACACACACACACACACACACACACACACAGTTTCTCTATTAAAAATATATATGGGGCTCTACTGTACAACATATCTGACTTTCAAAAAGAAATATATACTAAATATAAAATGTCATTTGGGAAATAACGTATAACAGGAATAGAAAAATTTTAAACTTTTAAACTGTTGCTTTGACAGAGAAATAAGACAATATTTCTGAACTAAAAATTACATATAGTCCACCAAAATGTTATATGCCAACTTAATTTTTTTTGGAGGGTTGGTTATTTGGTTCTCCACTGAGACACAAACATGCTTTGTAGCCCCAACTGGCCCTGGACTCACTCTGTAACACTGCTAGCCTTGAATTATGATCCTCCTGCTTCTAACTCCCAAGTGCTGGAAATACACAAGTGTGTTTCCACACTCAGCCTCTACTTCTCACTGTGTACAGAAATAGTAGTCTCTTCTGTAGAAACTATAATACTCTGCAAACAGCAATAGTGGGGCGTGAACTCAAGGCCTTCTGTTTGCTAGGCAGATACTCTTATCAAATGACCCATATTGCCAGCCCTTTCTTGCTTTAGTTATTTTTGGGGTAAGGTCTCAGCTGGCATCAAGACTGGGCAATTCTGGTACCTACAAATACCCAACATTACCAGTAATATGCCACCATACCCAGCTTTTTTGTTGAGATGGAACTTTGCTAACTTTTTGCTGGTACAAATTGCAATTCTATCTATCTGTCTCCTGAGATTATGAGCATGAGCCAAAGCACCTAGCCCTTAAATGTTTTAAAATCTCAATTTGTATGGCATGAAAATTTTGTAATATCAGAAACTAGAATGATTGGCATACATACAATCAGTTTGAGGAACAAAAATATTTTCTTTGGTTGGGTAACTACAGTTTTATATCTTCAAATCATTTGACAGAAAGTCCATTTTAAGTCCCTGTTCAGATATTAAAATACACTCCAGCCATTACCAGTGGCTCACAAGTGTAATCCAAGCTACTCAGGAGGCTGAGACCTGAGGGCCACATTTCTAAGCCACCCCAATCAACCACCAAAAAGCCAGACATGGAGCCATGACTTGGATGGTAGAGCCTTGGCCTTGAGCAAAAAGCTCAGGGACAGCACCCAGGCCTTGAGTTCAAGTCCTAGGACTGGTGCATGCACATACATGCACGCACATACACATAAAATACACACTCCACACTATTAAAGAAAGGGCCCGATGCCTTTATAGAGATTTTAATACAGGCAACAAAGATCTAGAAACAATATGTAAGTAAACAATATGAAATAAAAGGAATATGAAAAAGAAATCACAATTTTAAGATAAACTAGCTTTCACTTTTCACACCTTTAACCTTTTTAAGATACTTCAAAACAAAAATAAAATTATAGAAAATAAACATTTAGAATATTTAAAGCAAACAAACTCAAAATTTTTAACACAAAGAAAAACTGTTAAAATTTCAATGCATACTCTCCTTTCAGTGAGCAACAATCTGTGGAAAATGTAAAAAGATCTAGGTGCATTTCCCTCTCAATCAATTCTGTAACTACTGAAATGACTGCTCCAAAATCTCAGAAAAGTCCACAGTATTTTAATCACTTGACTTAGTATCTGAATTAGACAAAGAAATAATGCTGATTTTATGGTAGATTAAGGCTAAAAAAAGTCCTGATCTGCTTCATCTTTTCCTTTAAAAATACTACCTGTTGTTTATTTCTTTAACTAACAAAAAAAGAATAAATTACATACACAGATCTATAATAATCCTTCATGTTATTAACAACAAAGGGTAAGGCACCATTATTTTAAAACAACGTTCAAAACAGATGGTTCCTCAATGAAAACAGAAAATCAGTATGCTCATCAAGTTCTTCACAAAAACAATCCACATTATCACCAGATAATATACAGGATTACTGGTCTCATGAGGCCATGTGGTCACTATACAGAAATATAAATATTCTAAGAACTATAACTACCAATAAGATCCCTTTTCCAACCAGTTAATGGTTCAACATTTACATGATATTATAGAAGCAAAGACTAGATTAAAGGTATTTCCTATGGGGCAGTGGTAGCTCATGGCTGTAGTACTAGCTACTCAGGATGCTTAGATCATAGGATTGCAGTTCGAAGTCAGTTAGGGAAAGAAAGTATGTGAGACTCTTATCTCTAATTAGTCACCTGAAAAGCTCCATAGCTCTGTAGAACTGTGGCTCAACATGGTAGAGTGCTAGCTTTGAGGGAAAACAACAACAACAAAAAAAAAACACCTTCAAGGACAGTGGCCAGGCCTGGAGTTCAAGCCCCATGACTGACCAAAAAAAAGTGTTCAAATATCAGTTTGTCATAACCTCTCAAAACTCTTTTGTAGTGTAAGTAAGACTTAGAATGTAAAACATTTTAATACATAAATATAGAAAGCTTACTGGAAGACATAGATTTCCCAGAATGTATCAAATTTTTCTAAATATATGTACTCCAGGAAAAACTAATACAAGAGTATTTGAAGCACTGAAAGTTCTAACTGGAAAGTGAAAATAGAAAGTTAAAGCCAATAGTGACCTCTAGTGGGTATTTTAATATACCATACACATAAAACCAAGGACAGAAGCACCAAAGGGAAAAAGTAAACCAACAATATCTGACCCTAAAGAAATGGAGATCTATGAACTATGTAAAAAAGAGTTCAAAAACCTTTTTATGAAAAATCAAAGAGCATTATAAAAATATCGAGAAACCATTGACACAATCAGAAAAACAAGTTGGGAACCAATGATTCATTCTTATAATCCTGCTACTCAGGATCCAAAAGATCACAATTCAAGGGCAGAAAAGTCCAAGAGACTCCACCTCAAAATAACCAGCAAAAAGCTGGTTTGGAGTCATAGTTCTAGTGGTACAGTGCCATTCTAGCAAGCCAGCTGAGCAAGCACAATGTCCTTAGTTCAAGACCCAGGACGACCAGAAAAAGAGAAAAAATTAAAAAACAATAAATAAGATTTTCAGAGGTTGAAATTATTTTTCAAAAAGAAATTCTACAACTGAAAAATATACTTAAAATTTTCAAATCTACACAGCAGATCACCAACATCAGAATTGATCAAGCAGAAGAATCAGTGAACTCAATGACAGGCTATTCAAAAACATATAGCAGAGAAAAAAGAAAAGAGAATAAAGATAAAATGTCAACAAAGTGAAGACAAAACCTACGGAATCAGAAAGAAAGTATTTGCGACTCTGGTAAGAAGTTAATATCCAAGATAAACAAGGAATTAAAACTACTCAAAGGCAAAAACACAAACAACATGATTCAGAAAGAAGCAAAGTACCTGAATAGGGAGTCTTCAAAAGAAGATTAAAAAGTATCTAACAGGCATAGGAAAAATATTTAATATCATCAATCAAGTTAAAACCCCAAGGAGCTGTATCATATTTCGCATTTGTCAGAAGGGCTGTGATCAAAAAAAGACGAAAGATAAGTAAGGGTGTGGAGAAAAGAGAACCCTCACACATTGTTAGAGAGAATATATAAGTAGTTCAGCCATTAAAGAAAACAGTATAAGCCAGGTACTGGTGGCCAAATACCAATGTTTTCACTTGTTTTTGGAATCTAGACTTAAATCTAGACTTTTGGAATCTAGAATTAAAGATATATATACATATACATTCATACATACATAAAACCTGATTGTTAACTATGGTATTGTTTGATTGGCTAAACAGGAGGGCAGATCGGGAAAGAGAATGAGTGGTTAATACCAAAATACATTGCATGCATGTATGAAGATGGGCTAAGAAATCTCACTGATTACAGAATGAATTATGGACAGTACTCTATGTACATTTCCGAAAACGGAACAACCTGTTGAAATTGTTTTAAAAGAGAGAAAAGGGTTGCGGAAAACTATAGGCACATATGGAAGTGTCACATAGGAATCCCCACTCCCCCTTGTACAACTAATGTATGTTAACTAAGGCTTTTAAAAGACTTTAAAAGTCTTTAAAAAGACCTGTGGAGGGCTGGGAAGGTGGCTCAGTGGTAGAGCGCTTGCCTTGCATACATTAGGCCCTGGGTTCGATTTCTCAGTACCACATAAGCAAAAAGAAAAAAGCCGGAAGTGACGCTGTGGCTCAAGTGGTAGAGCGCCAGCCTCGAGCTGAAGAACTAAGGGACAGCGCCCAGGCCCAGAGTTCAGGCCCCACGACCGGACCCAAAAAAATAAAAAAGACCTGTGGATAATGTCCTTACTCTATCAATATATAAGCCAATTTCAGAACAAAACACTTCATTTAATTTAAAAAAAATGGAAATATTGTTTTTTTAATGAGGATGAATTTTAAAAAAAATTCACACTGAAAGATGCCTTAAAATCATAAGGCTACTTATCTGAGGATAAGACAGAGATGGAAACTGACTGGAAAGAATTTAAGGGAATTTTCTAGCGTGAGAAAAATGTTCTCTATCTTAAAAGAGTTAAGAGTTACACAGATGTATGCATTTGTCACACTTACCAAATAATCTAAGATTTGAGCAAAACTGTACATAAATTTTACCTCAAAAATGAGCAGTAGGTAAACACTGGTAACACTAACACATTATGTGCAAGTATTGGGGTAAAATACAGAGGCATCTGTTAACTTATTTTGAAATGTATAATATTAGAATGTTAAGATGGAGGAGATGGCTCAATCCTGCAGCCCTAGATATGGATTGTGGACGGGGGCCAGTCCAAGCACGAAAGGTCATGAGAGTCCATCTGAACCAAAGGCTGGGTGTAGTGGCATATGCTTGTCATCTCAACAACAAGGGGAAGCACAAGTCCAGATGGGCCCATGCAAACAGGGCTGGAGGCATAGCTCAACTAGTAGAGTACTTGCCTGGCAAGCATGAGACCTTGAGTACTTGAGATCCCAGTACTGTCCAAAAAAACTGAGAGGCAGATTTCAATATAAATATAGCAAAATAGGAGGTTTTGGGAAGATGGCGGAGAAGCTGGAATCTGAACAAGCTCTTGCATAGAAAGCAGTTTTAGAGTTCCAGTGAACAGTCCTAAGCCAGAGAATCACACCAAGTGTGCCATCACAGGACAGAGTTAAACAAGAGAGGGGAAGCCAAGGCAAAAAGACACATCTGAGCGCCTGCCAGCAGCCGAGCGCTCACACAGAGAGTCCGGGACGAAGGAGCCAGACGCAGCGGGCGAGAGGATTCTACTCAACACCAACAAGAACCGACAAGGAGCGGACATCTTCATCCTGCAGTTTGCAGACCAGAGACAACCCAGGATCCAAGACTCGGCGTCCCTCCCCCACAGTATAACCCCTGCTTTCACTATATTTGATGTCAGTATAACTTGTGGAGGAGATGGGGAAAAACCAGTTGTTTAAGGATACAGGTGGACCTGTTGCAACAATGAGAAGTACAAGTTGTCATGTCCAAAACGAGCTTTACAACGTCGGTGGGGGGGGGGGGGAGGAGAAGGATTGGGATTGGGGGGGAGGGGGGAGGCTGGGAAGGGATGTGAAGGGTAAACAAAGGAGGAGGCTGCAATGCTTGGTAAGAAATGTACGCATTATCCTGCCCATGTAATTGTAACTCCTCTGTACAGTATGTTCACAAATAAAATAAAATTAAATTAAAAAAATATATAGCAAAATATTAACAATTAATCTAGAAGTTAGGCATATTGAGGTTCACTATCAAATTATTTCTCCTTTTCTACAGACTGAAAATTCCCATAATACTGAAGAAAGATGACAATCAGAATCCAAAAGAATACAAAAAACATTATCCCCAAACGTTGGCTTCAATATTAGCAATTTTCCTTTGACGTGTTAACATTTATAACTATGATCATTCCAACAAGAATTAAAGGAAGACACATTTTTAAAAATCTGAATGACATACCCGAATTTCTTGAAGGTTGTGAAAATTATTTCCTACTCTGACTGAGATTTTGCTTGGAGTGTAGCTTTCATCAGATTTATAGTCTGCATAAATACACAATGTCTTCACTGTTGTTTTTCTTCTAAAACAAAAAGTAAAAACAAGTACTTTATCATGCTAAAAGATTAATGCCAAAACATCTTCTTTCCTGATGTTAAGAGATCATAGGATATATATGGAAAGCAAATAATTTTAATTTTCTTTCATTTCAACCATGAAATAAAATAAAGGTATACATATAACATTTTATTTATACACATCTCTTATGTAAAACATGGTCAGAACTAAATAGAAATTTAGATCTCTTAATAGGGAAACAAACAATATTGATTACCATCCCTTTTATTTGTACATTAGACAAGGAAAGTTTTCTAGTAAGTTTGTTTTTTCTTCACTAGATGATTTATTCTCTACATAAATATATTAAAATAAATAGCTAAGTGATAAACTGAGCCCAGCAAAGAATGAACGTTTTTTTAAAAAATAGAAAGCATAACCTGTTATTTAACACAAGAAGTAAAATGTTGCCCGTTTTATATAAATATACTAGGGAATAACCAGAAAAACATACAATAAAAAATTAACCTCAGGGAGGCTGAAAATCATGAAAAGATGTTCAATTTATAATAAAGAAAAAAATTAGCTTTATCATATTGAAATAATTAGAATTACAGATAATAGCCAAATTTGATTAGAAAAAGATACTTTCAAAGTCAGTTCACAGGTATACAACTTAACTCTAAGTACACTAAAAATTACTACCACAGTTACTGAAAAACAAATGTCCCGTAATTACTAAAAATTTTAAAACAACATAAATATCCATCACAATAGGGAATCAGCTGACTTTCCATTCCATGTAATAATACATCTAACACTACACAAAGTACAGACAAATCTTGACTTAGAATGGTTAGACCTACATGTTCAATTTAACATTGGTGTGAGAGCCATGCACACTGAGTAGAAACTATGCTTCAAATTTGAAGTCCTCTGCCCAAAAGTCAGCCTATTAAAACAGTAGGGAGTCTATAGCTCTTCTTAAGGAAACCACATCTGATCTCCTGCCTTAGGCCCTCTGGCCTTAAATGATGCCATGGGTCTCTCTCAATGTTAAGAGGAAGCAGCTCCCAGCTGGCCATGAAGCCAGGAGGGGACACAACTATACTGTACAGTGTACTACAGTGCTAAGCTAGGAGGAGATCGAGTAGGTTAATTGTATTCAATACATTCCTATTTAAAATAATTTCAATTTGTAATGTGCTTATCAGTACAGAACCACAATGTGAAGCCATGCAACTACATAGAAAAGCAGCAAAATACAAAACAGCAGTACTTCATTCCAGGGGGAAATAATTAAAGGCATATAACTCTATATTTGAGAAAAAGGCCTTGATGAAACTATACAAAAGTAGGAGCCAGGTGCCAGTGGCTCACATCTATAATCCTAACAACTCAGGAGGCTGAGATCTTAGGATTATGGAAAGTCCATGAGACTCTAAACTCAAAAAAAAAAAGCACAAAGTGAAGCTGTGGCTCAACGGGCAGAGTTGTAGTCCTGAGCTCAGGACAGCACCCAGCTCCTCAGTTCAAGCCCCAACACTGGTACAAAAAAAACTAAAATGACTACTTCAGTGGATGAAACCAAGGGAGCTCTTTATTTTCTTTTTTGTGAGTTCTATATTAAATAATTCTACAAGATGATCATGTGCCATTTTGCCTTCAGAAAAAAATAAGTAATTTTTAAAACTGGGAAAATCATTTGATTTCTACCGAAATGTGCTTTAAAAAAATAAGTTCTAATGTAAACTGGCACTGGCTCAATAACAATGAACTCCTTCAACAGAAGTAATCTGTGTCAAAAGTCAGCCTTTAAAAAGAGTAGGGGTCTATAGCTCTTCTTAAGTAAAACCAAATTTGCTAGATTGGGCTACTCATCAGAAAGGAAGGAGAAAAGTTAAGGACTTTTCCTGGGATCAAGATGTGAAACATTAAATATGCCAGAACTGCTGACAGGACAAATACCATTAAGGGGTTTTCAAAAGAGGCCACAAATATCAGACTAGCTTCTCTCTTTTTGCTGGGTCAGCCAGAAGACCAGAAAGGAAGCAAAGGAGAAAGACAAAATTTTTAAGAGCATACTGAAGACTTTCTCCTTGATGAGCCATAAGCAGAAAGGAAAAGAGATGAAAGGTGTCTCCGTTAATATTTTTTAAAAATAGCAATTTCAAAGAATCAAGCTTTTGATCCGAATAACTTTACTTCTAAGCTACAAAAATTCAAGAAACATAATCACAGAAACCTACAAGATGATATCAATTTAGAAAGGCAAAGAATAATGACAATTAAAAAAAAAAAACAGCAGAAGCCGGGCACTGGTGGCTCACACCTGTAATCCTAGCTACTCAGGAGACTGAGATCTGAGGATCACTGTTCAAAGCCAGCCAGGGCAGAAAAGTCTGTGAGTTTTCTCTCCAGTAAACCACTAAGAAAACTGGAAGTGGCACTATGGCTCAAGAAGTAGAGCACTAGCCTTAAGCTGAAGAACTCAAGGACAGCGCCCAGGCCCAGAGTTCAAGCCCTAGGACCAACAAAAACAAAACAAAACAAACAAAAAACCACAGTAGTACATAGCTAGTGAATGATTACTTTATATCTGGCCTCCAGGTAATGCTCTGTATGTATTATCTCATTGATTCCTCAATCTTGTGATATAGGAGCTACTACTACCATTTAAAAACATAACAGACAGTAATAACTGGCTTAAGTCAAAACACTAAGCAGGTGAGCACAGAGTTCAAAAATGTGTTTGCTTCACATGATCTTAACCATTATTACCTCCTTTTAACTAACTGAACTTGTTTAAATCATTGATTCCAGTTTACAGTAATATTTATTTCAATTTTATCTAAACCAGAGATTTTTTCCCCATTATGGTTCATGCATCCCCAGAAATTATATACAAAATTTATGCTACATAGTTATATTAGATTTACAAAAGAAAGTGTGATTTCATGAAGTTTAAAACTGCTACTATTAAAGATATCATAAAATCTTTTAATTTTTTGTTAACTTTATTTCTCAATGAGTCAATAAGTCATAGCATATAGAAAATCATACTTTCTCAAAAAGCAGTTACATGGGAAGATTAAATATGAGTCGTCGTGAAATCTATTCAAATTTCTCAAGTCATCTTTCTAACAATAGTCACTATATTTAATGCTTACTACATACAAAAAACCTTGTTAAACACAAGGTATTTCAGGAAGGAAGAAGGAAGAAGGTAGTACTTCCATTTCTGATAACATAAACACTCCTGACCTCCCTTTCTTCCCTCACCCACTATACCCTTTTCTCCAGACAAAGAGCTACTAGCAGGCAACAAATATTTACTCTTGTTTCTTCATGCCACATATTTAATAAAGGCAGGCATACCTGATCTAGCAGTTTCACAACTGGATGAGTAAGTGTCTAATTCTAGGGTTTGATATTACAAGACACGCTTGACTAAAGAGGTAGTGCAGCTATGATGCTGTCAGCATAAGCTTCTCAGTTTTACAAAGGTGACATGTCATCTTCTACCTGCTGACTTGAATAATTTCTCTTCTGGTTGGGACCCACTACATTCCAACAGAATCATCAGTGGCAGGGATTTTTAGGTTGCCTACCACAATCCACTTATCCCTTCCTTCCTCACAGCATCCAGCTAAAGATGCAACTTTACTTAAAGCTAAGTATGACCATGTGGCTAAGTTATAGCCAGGAAAATTTAAATAAAATGATTGCATGTTATAATACAGCTTTGTTATCCTGCATCTTAACACATATCCCTTTCAACTTTCCCACCGACTCCTTTCTGTTGCCAGGAGTATGGATGTGAAGTAGAGATGCCACTAAGCATGAAAGGATGAAAGAGCAGAAAGAGAATGAATGTTGGGTCCACAAATACACTATGGAGCTACCATATCACTTCTGAACTGCCAAGTTTTTCTTTACATTGAGAGAAGTGTCCACCTTGTGGCAAGCATAGTTATTAAAATCTGTGTACTACAATTCCATATTCCTGATAAAAACAGCATTTTTATGTACCCTTTAAAGAGTAGTCCTTAAGCAGTCCTTATTTATACATCTAATAAAGCCTAAAACCAGACTTTAACAGACGGCTATATAACTGCACTCCATAAAAGTAGTAAATCTTTGTAAGCACTGAGACTGAGACATAAAAGAAACATATTCTAGATACTTGTCTTTAAACAGCAAACAAATGATTCACATTCTTTGTTCCTGATATAATGGCTGAGAAGGGTAAGCTGACAGACAAGTGAACAGAAGCAGAGAGAGGGAAATGGGCACAGCACAAGAAGTTCAGCACCTTTGTAGAGCAAGGAGGAATCTGCATGAGAGGAAACCAAAAGAATACACAAGGGTATTAAGAAAATAATATATTAAGGATAAGAGAACTGGATTTTCACTAGAAGTCAGCACTTACAAAAACACAATGGAAGAAAAGTAGAGCAAATCCTGTTTATTTTGGATTAGATTTGTAACTGGATGTGTCCATATAAATTTATGGTTTTCAATATATTGGTACGTAGATAAATGTAGATATAGGTATGCATTTATATGTGTATTTTTGTGTGTATTGCATAAATATATCCCCTCTGCACACTGAGAAGCTCAAAAACAGTAAAGAGTACACCCAATACCAGATCTCTCTGTATTAAAAAAAAAAAAAAGCCAGATCTTCTTGGGGCAAAGGCTGATTTCTAGGAACCGGCACAAAATCTTTTGCTAGTTACTCCAATACTCAAAGTACCTCCTCACAAAATACTCAACAAGCACAAAGACTTGAATTCAAACACCAATACCACAGGGAAGGAAGAAAAGAGAAGAAAATTGAGTATTAAATTCAACATTTGAGTCAACTTAACTTGGTGTAAACTTGGAACCAGTAGTAATGTATCCCTTGTGAGACAAGCACTCTGCCATACTACCTCTAGTTGCTTTTTGCACTGCTTATTTTTGAGGTTTAGATCTTACTTTATGCAAATCAGACCTGGATGTTAACACTATATATGCTTCATCTTATTGCTGGGGATGACAGGAACTCCCCAGCCATTAACTGAGAGTTGATCTCCCATCTCTACTCCTAAGTAGCTAGGATTATAGGATTGAGCCAACATGTCCAGCTTAAAATCTTTCATGAGTTTGCATCTACTTGTTTAAAAATGTTTTCCTCAAAGCCTTGAGCTTTCTAATGAGAAAAAGGACTGAGTTAAGTGAGAACTTCGAGATTTTGGAGAGACTACATCTTCATTGAGAAGCAGCTCACTTTGGGTATTCATTCCAGCCAGCCAAAAGTCAGCTCCACTGAAATCAAATCCAACCTCCATAACGCATACTGTAGGATCTGAGTAAATTATTTAATCTAAATTTCACTTTCCTCACATATAAAACAAGAAAAAAATTGTGGAACCTGTATCTTAGAAGGTTGTCTTGTGAATTATAAAATATGCTATGTTTATAACTCTATTACATATTAAATTTAAGCCTTAAAAGAGATATCTGATAAATACAATAAATCTGAACTATTTTACTAATTGTCCAGTATTATTTGTTCAGTACATTGTCATTCTACACAGAATTTTACTTACAAAGAAAAATATCCACTGCTATTATACTATTAAATCAGGATGAGTATTCAACTTTTAAGCTATAGCTTTTGCCTTCATGCAGTAGCAATTTACCTTAGGTTTACATTATCAGGGCTAAAAGCTGTGAAATCAGAAAACTTGGGTTCAAACTAGTTATACCACTGACTTGCTGTTTATCAGGGCTAAAAGCTGTGAAATCAGAGAGCTTGGGTTCAAACTAGTTATACCACTGACTTGCTGTGTGACTAGGCAAGTTAATTTGTCTAAGTCTCTGCTTCTGAGAAAATTAATTAACTAATTAATTTAAAAGTAAGATATTAAGGATAAAGTTTATGTGAGATAAATGGGTCTTTTAGAACTAAGCATTGTCATATTATGTGGATCAAGTTTTGCCTACTATCTGCTTTTTTAAGGAAGAGTTTAACTAGGAGAGCTAATAATAGTCATTTATACATTGAATATGGCTGCTTCAGTACTGTAATAGCAGAACTACATAGGTGCAACAAAAACTACATGGCCACAAGTTTAACACAGTTATTATCCGGCTGCTTCAAAAGAAGTTTGCTGATTTCTACCCTAGAATAACAATAACAAACAACTAAAAACGCAATGCTATCCAATGTTTAAACAGGTATTAATGAAACAAGATAATCAAGTTAACTGGTTTCCATTTATGTCAATAAACTCAAAGCCTGCAAATGGCCTTCGAGTTTCTTAGTTAATACAATTTTCTATCAGAGATGGAAGTACAAATGTGAGTAGTTATATAAATACTCCATATTAAATGCACTTAGTATCATCACTTTGGGTTTCCTTAGTACAAATGAGGGCATTTTGGGTCACAAGCAAAATGAAATCATGTTGAAAAGTATATTTGAGAAACCTGTTCATACAAGTACCATAAGGTCATAAAGGATAAAGCAGAGTAAACTCAAGTTGCTTGCAATCAAGTTGAACAGAAAAATAGCTTCTAACACGTAAAGAATTTGAAAGTATATTTATATTTCTTTAAGCTTTCTGTAAATAAAGTAGATTTCCTTAGCCACTTATAACGTACGCTTATGGAAACATTCAAAATGTATTACCTGAATTGGATGTTCACTAAATGTGGCTGGGAGCCATCAGATTGCCAGTACGTTTCTAGATTGTCGTCTCGTAATTGATCCACTCCAAAACCTATAATCAAAAAATTCCCATGAGAAAGAGAACTGTATATTTAAAACATAAAGTCACCATATACATTTATCCAGAAATTTTGATTATAAAGATGACTAGAAATGTGAAAATTGATCAAAATTCTTCTACTCTTGTGTCCAGATTTTGACTGTTAAGAAATAGAAGATGCATGCAAAGCTTATAATATGACAAATTGGAGGGTTGGGGGTTGTTGGTTTTTAAAAAAACATCCTCTGGTACTTACTATGTATGTATTCACATTCAGTTTCTTACACTTTTTACAAGTGATAACAAGAATGATCCCTATGTCCTACAAAATCCTGGAAGACAAGCAGATTCTAGTATACTGCATATGTCTTACTATGACACGAAAAAGGACAAATCAGAAGTACTTCCATAAGAAATACACATTTTGGGGCTGGAAAGGTGGCTCAGTGGTAGAATGCTTACCTTGCATGCATGAGACCCTGAGTTTGATTCCTCAACACCACATCAACAGAAAAAGCCAGAAGTGGAGCTGTGGCTCAAGTGGTAGAGCCCTAACCTTGAGCTCAAGAGCTGAGGAACAATGCCCAGGCCCCACCACAAAAAAAAAAAAATATATATATATATATATATATATATAAAAGCATATATATAAGCATATATATATATACATACATAATAAAAAAAGAAATACATATTTTGAACCAAGTGCTTCTATTAACTAAAATTAAATTTATCCAGAATTCTATATCCTCGAGCCATTCTACAAAACTAAAATTGAGTTATATATTGTGTCTTTTCCTGATTAAAGCCACAATAATTCATACACATAGAGCATAATATAATGGTAAATCAAATTTTTTATAGTTAAAAACAATTTACAGGGCTGGGAAGGTGGCTCAGTGGTAGAGCACTTGCCTTGCATGCCTGAGGCTCTGGGTTCGATTCCCCAGCACCACATAAGCAAGAAGAAAAAAGCCGGAAGTGGTGCTATGGCTCAAGTGGTAGAGCGCTAGCCTTGAGCTGAAGAGCTGAGGGACAGTGCCCAGGCCCAGAGATCAGGCCCCACAACCGGACCTCCAAAAAAAAAAAACAAAAAAACATTTTACATTTCATTTTTTAGTTAGTAATGTTTTCACTGTGGATCAAATAAAGAGGTTCATAAATGGTAAAAAGTCACTTCATCCACTTGTTCTCTGCACCAAATATCACCCATGTTAATTTCTTGCCTCATCTTTCAAAGATGCCACATGTACATTTGAAGAAGCACATGCATTTTCTTTCTCTCCTCTCTAGCACAAATGATGGCATACTACTTATTTATATATTTTAGTGGATTTTTTTCCATTAGACATATCTGAGAGTTTATTCCATAATAGTGAATTACATTCCGTTTTATATATGTTAACCCATCTAACATTCATCAACTCATATACTATCTCAACATAAAAATTTCTACTTTTTTTTTTAGTCAGTTGTGGGGCCTGGACTTTGGGCCTGGGCACTGTCCCTCAGCTCTTCAGCTCAAGGCTAGTGCTCTACCACTTGAGCCACAGTGCCACTTCCAACTTTTTCTGCTTATGTGGTGCTGAGGAATGGAACCCAGGGCCTCATGCATGCAAGGCAAGCACTCTACCACAGAGCCACCTTCCCCGCCTAGATTTTTAAATTCTATATAATATATCTCTGTCTGGAAATATCACTATTACATCACTAAACCTCTAATTGGATGTAGTTTGTTTTCAATGTTTTGCTTTCATAAAAATGTTGTTTTACAGGCTGGGAAGGTGGCTCAGTGGTAGAGCGCTTGCCTTGCATGCTCGAGGCCTTGGTTTGGTTTCTCAGCACCACATAAGCAAAAAGAAAAAAGCCGGAAGTGGCGCTGTGGCTCAAGTGGTAGAGCCCTAACCTTGAGCTGAAGAGCTGAGGGACAGCGCCCAGGCCCAGAGTTCAGGCCCCACAACCGGACCCAAAAAAAAAAAAAATGTTGTTTTACCTATAATAATAAATGCCTATTTACCTATAATCTTTAAGTCCATGTTCCTATTTCTGGAAGATGTATAGGTACAGAATTCAGTTACTATAATTTTTGATATTCTAATTTTCCTCCAAAATACTTGTTCACCAATAACATAAGAACACATATCTGCATCCCTGTAGTAAAGCTGTTAATGTTCTGAAATTTATGCAACAGATTTTGAAAGGCTGAGTATGAAAAAAATCAAATCACTTCTTAATAACTTTTCACATTGGTTATAAGATACTTCAACTTTTTTCAATGGCTTTTTTTCCTATAAAATACAATATGAACTGTTTAAGAAATCATGCTATACTCAAGTCTCTAGCTATCTAGTTTCACTTTGCCATTTCCCTAGATTCTGGTCTTACTGACTAGTTCTTGCGGTTCTTAAGCCATGTTTTGTCTAAGCTGCAAACCTTTGCAAACATTGTGTATAGGAATAGCAGCAGGAAAAGAATGAACAAAATGAAGAAAATTTGAAGTAAAAATGGCTGGAAACTTTTCAAAATTGATGACATCAACCATAGATATAGAGACCACCAAGCAAGTTAAATAGCTAAATATTTACATCTGGACACATTATGACAAACTGCAGAAAATGAAAAAACAAAGAAAAAAATTTGAAGGAAAAAGCAACAGTACATAAATATGGCTACATGCTGTACAATTATGGCTATAATGAAATTCTTGGAAAGGTAAAACCATTGGTAAGACCCAAAACAGATGAGACTCCGTCAGGAACTTAGAGAAAGTAGAATAATGATTACAAGGAGCATGAGAATGCTTTTCTTTTACTTGCAGGACAAAGCAATGACCCCAGGACATCATATACACTACAAAATCATTCTACCACTGAACTACATCCCCAGCCCAATGAGGCAAGTTTCTGGAATAACAGAGAACACAGTACACACATGTCCTGCCCTGCCATGTTCTAGCAAAATTCTTGAAGTCCAGGAATAAAAAAGAAGAGTCTTAGATGCTCTCAAAAAGAATAATTAGAAGAGACATAATGTGTGTGTGTGGGGGGGTGGAATTGGTAATGAAATAGCCTTGACATGTTTTTGAGAAAAATGAACTACACTGCTACCCAAATCAAAAATAAAGGAATTATTTTGGGATACATCTCACCAATACAAAATGCTGATCATTTAACAATTGAATCACAGCAGACATAATGGAGGATCAAGAAGAGACCTCATGAGATAAGTAATTAAGTCTTAGGGAGCTATTAGTAAAACAGTTGGTCAGATACATGCACTAACTGAAAATAAATGAAGTTAGGTCAGTGTACAAGGAAATTGTACTAGCATCAGGTTTGGTTTTGCTTTACCTGGTTTGCAAGATGAGAGTGACCAAACAGCTTGTGACCCAATTTCCCTTACTGTTCCAGTCCTTTCCAACTGCTTAGGATCAGCTCCAGGAGGAGTCTTGTTTGGTGTGGTCATTTTTTAATTGTTCTATGTAGAAAGAACACATACATTATGTCAGGATCTCAAAATCTTTCCCCAAAAGGTAAAAACAAAACTTTCAGAGAAACATAAATCACAAATATCCCCTTCATCATTCTTGTATTAATCTTAGTAAATCGACACGAACGTGAAAAAATACTTATCGAGCAGCGAAGAGTGCATTAAACTGATTCAGTT
Source organism: Dipodomys ordii (assembly GCF_000151885.1). Classification (NCBI taxonomy): domain Eukaryota; kingdom Metazoa; phylum Chordata; class Mammalia; order Rodentia; family Heteromyidae; genus Dipodomys; species Dipodomys ordii. Next base: position 2,778,976 of record NW_012267335.1, on the reverse strand, counting down.
GCGCAGTTACTACTGTTGAATATTATTACAAATGCTAAACATAGCGGTGCACCGGTGGCGGACGCCTGTAACCCCAGCTACTCAGGAGGCTGAGGTCTGAGGACCGAGCTTCAAAGCCAGCCCGGATAAAAAGTCCATGACACTCTTATCTCCAATGAGCAACCAGCGCCCGGCTCCTCCGTACAACATCAACCATAAAAGCTGTGGTTTAAGTGGTATAGAGCTACAGTCTTGAGCGACTGGTAAAGCTAGGGGGTAGCGCAAGGGCCCTGCGTTCAAGTCTCACTACCGGCACAAAAATAACTACTACACCAGCCATCCCCTTGACACCTCCAGTTGGATCCCAAGGTGTTCCCAAGGCCGCCGCACAAATACTTAATACCCACGAAATAGCGGCACGGGCAGCGTACCGTAGGCTTGCGGGAAGGTCCGAATGGCCTGACCCCTCAAAACCCCTCTCGACGTGGGGCAGAAGTCAACCGCCGGCCCTGGGACCGGATGCCACCAAGTACATATAAAACAAGGGGCGAGGGGAAGGAGGACTCGAGTTCACGGACCGCACAGACGGAGGGAGCGGAGGCCGCCGGGACCCCGGCCGGGGCCACAGTTGGCCCCGCTGGACGCGCGGCGAACCCGAATGACCGAGGCAGCGACGCCTGACGCTCCGAACGCTGCGGAGGCCGCGAATGGAAAGCGAAGAATGAGACCGAGGAGGAGAGCGCACCCGCTTACGTCGGCCCGTTCTCTGGGTCGGGGAAGAACCCACGGCTCACAGCCCCGGTTCTCGGCACCAGCGGAAGCGCGACACTCCCACTCGGCTGGCTTCCCCGATGACGTCAAGTGTGGTCGCCGAGCAATGACGTCAACACACGCAGCTCGCCTTACCTACCGCTAGGGCTCCGCCCCGCGCTCCGTCCGCGCAGGCGCGCTGCGCCCGTGTGGCTCGCGCGAGACGGCGGCTGGGCACCGCCATTTTGGCCGGTGGCTGTAAGAACACGCCGTGTGGTGGAGGGACGCGCCGGCCTTCCCCGTCCCCGCCGCGGGGGGATTGTTTACTCCAGGTACGTGGATGGCTGGGAACCGGGGTCGGCCCCTGGCTGAGGACCTGGTCCCGGAG